>NC_051121.1:7116395-7416395 GCF_014839805.1 Manduca sexta | reverse complement strand
CTGAGTATTTGATATAAATTTCAGCTTAATACCTCCACGCGTTCCTGAGTAAAAGGGTCTTGACAGACGGACGGACGGACAACAAAGTGATCCTATAAGGGTTCCGTTTTTCCTTTTGAGGTACGGAACCCTAAAAAGGAACGTAGACGCGTGTATTAAGTTTATTCCTTTAATATAACTGGTGTGTTTCAATTTCGGGATCATATTCATAAACTTGATTTGTTTTTCGTAATCAAAACCTCTTGCACCTGTTCAATAAACTTCAAGTCTAATTTTACGGCCTTGGTTTGCCCAACCAGTAGGGCATTACTCATTAAGCGATTTAATATTATATTTTCAGGGTTGTGTACCTCAAAAGAAACTTTTATAGGATCAGTTTTTCATCCGTCTGTGCGTCTATTGACTATTTACGTGTATAAATATACGTTTAGAACTGAAGTAGCGAGTGATGAGAATTAACTGGATATATTTGTACTCCAAAGGGCACACACCTCTGACTTTTCTAAAATTAAGTGTGTATTCTTTGTGAATTATCGCTTGATTTAACGGTGAAGAAAAACATCGTGAGGAAACCTGCACATCTGAGAAGTTCTCTATAGGAATTTCGAAGGTGTGTGAAGTCTACCAATCCGCACTAGGCCAGCGTGGTGGACTAAGGCCTAATCCCTCTCAGTAGTAGAGGAGGCCCGTGCCCAACAGTGGGACAATTTATAATACAGGGCTGATATTATTTATTATATTATTTGTACTCCAAGGCTTTTCAAAGACAGAACATGTACACAAATTGCCGAAGTTTTGTAGAGCAATTATATAAAATAGTTTAAAAATACACGTTGAATATCTTCTCTCATGGATTAAAGATTGGTGTGATAAAATAGTTTTCATAATAAGTACAAATTTGTAAAAGTAGGTACAACAGGAGGTGCACGATATAAAGTTGGAGATGGAACGTTCTGCCAAGATTAACTATGTATTTTGTCAGTTTTTAACCAACTTCAAAGAAAGAAGGAGGTTATCATTTCGATGAGAATGTTTTTTTTTTCGTAGTATTGTAGTGACTATTGACAAGTTGGTAGCGTCTGCGTGATTTAATGAATAAATCTCTCTATAAAAACCCGATTCCGTGGTCACCAATCTATCTAGCAAGACAGATTGGCAAAATTCTAAAGACTATAAAGAAATTTATGTCAAGTCTTTTCTTGCATAATTTAACTTGACTTTACAATCAGAGGAAAAATGGTCACATTATTACAAGTAAAATTTGGATATCGGTTCTTCTGTTTGGAAACGTTATACTTTCCTTTTCTTGTAAGGTGTTAAATAATACCACGTACCGACGCGCAGCGTAGGACGTCTACCTGCAAAGGAGACAGACGACTTGATAAACGTCACAGGAACACACTGGATACAGGCCGCTTTCACAGGGCCGTTTGGAAATGTTAAAAAATAAATCAAACTAACAATGACGGAAATTCTAACACTTAAATTAGCTACTGAGGAAACAAGTCCTTTATATGAAAGGCGCCAACGGAAGGAAGAACATAAATATGTGTAATATGTTAAAATAATAAAGACAGACATGTTTGGTAAACTTTGGTACGTTCACAAATTGTTCAAATTGGGATATCCTGTTGTAAAAAGGGGTCCAGATAACATTAAATATTGGTAAATATATAATTCTGCTGTGGCACTGGTGGATATAAAACATATTTGAAAATATATGTTACACCCAATTTCATTGCTGGATAGATCCAGCGCCGGATTTATATTTTTTATGAGTGGAGGCCACTTTATATCCGCCGCCCCATGTAGGTAGGTTTATGTACGTATGTATGTATTTAAGTTTCTAAAATATTTAATATATTTCCATTGTTAAATAAACGAATGATTAATTAAATCGAGTGAGTGTGCTCTGTAATCTGCCGCTCCTAAGAGGCTGCCGCCCATAGGCCGCGGCCTATACGGCCTATTTACAAATCTAGGACTGGATACATCTTAAGTCTTTGTATCATAAAATTATTTTGAATTTCTAAGAAAATCAGTTTTCGTACTATATTTTATTAAATCCAACGATTACTTTCAATGGGTATGCATGTATCTTCGAAAATACAAATATTGTACATAGAGTACGTGAGGAGGGAATTTAACCCGGCGTCTGTCTCAGCAATTCGTTGCAATTTCGCTTCTCTGCCGTTGACATTAGGACCACCTTACTAACTTCGCTCAAACATACATAAGGTATCCGACTTCTTTAAAAGAGTTAAATAGATATATGTTAATCCTCCAGATGGTCTGCCTGTTAGTGGCGAAAGTAAAATTGTTCAAAAGGTAACCCAAGACATAAAAAATTTTCTACATATCGCGTCGAATGTAACAGAAAACATACATACATAGTATCACGCCTCTATTCCATAGGGGTAGGCAGAGACTATAGATTGCCACTTTGCACGATTCTAGCATACTTCTCGTGCTTCCTCCACCTTCATTAATCTTTTCATGCATTCCCGCCAGTCCCGGGTACTATTGACCTGATCTTTACTAAGAATGTCAGATATCTGACATTCGAAGGTTTGGTGCGGTCGACCGAATACAGAAAACAAAAATTAAAATAAACGGATATAAACCTAAAAGGGAAGCTAATAGGAATCGAATTGAATGGTTCTTCGCCACTGCTAACTATGTCTATTATCCAAATACGTTTAACGTGTAGCGTTAACTTCCAAACACCATCCTTGAGGTTAAAATGCCTCCGTAGTTAATCATTTTGTTTCCCGCTTTGGTATGGAGGGAAGTGGACAATTAATATTTCGAACTCTTCTCTATTTTTCTGTTTGATTAATTTCGTTGCGGGATAATGACAAATTAGTTTTCGCTGAGACTCGCCGAGCTTCACCACTAGGTGTCATAAAATGCGTGTCACTGCTGATCCTGGCTTACAGGAGTTATAGTGGTGGGTGATAGGGTAGGAAAGTCTCTAGAAACACCTTTTCAATCAAGTATTTGTATTAGTAAAACAAGAAATAGGAAAAAATTGTTATAAAACGTATTATGAACACTTTAAACTTGTCAGTTCTCAGCCAGGATACACACCGGAACACATTCCTCGCTCCATCGTCTGTTAAAAGTCATTCACAAGTGTACTTTGCATAAACTCCGACGTATCGTGGCGCTTCATTATCAAATAGGGTTCGTATATTTACGCTCCGTTTACACTACTTGGTATCGTCACTCGACGGTTTCGTTCATTCTACCAAACGCCCTTAAGAAGGTAACGTCTCTTTGATTTGCTCTGTATTAAAGTAAGATTAAATGTCAAAACTTCCAGGAATTTTATATTGTTATATAGTTAAAGATATTACTGTTTTAGCCTACTACCGTGTTGCATTTTTATGATTTTCAAATAATTCGGCTGCGTAATTATGTCAATTCTATCCGACGTCTTATCAGTTAGTCTAATAAATGTTGTTCACAGTTATGTTTGTTATATATCTTTGATAATCTATGGACTGCCTCGGTGGCGTAGTTGTACTGCATACGTGGTACAGCGCTCTAAGATTCTGGGATCGAATCCCGGTTCCGGCAAAGTGATATTTGGGTTTTTCTGTCCAGTATCACCCCGGAGTCTGGAATTTGTACCCGATACGGCGATAGGCTCGCCCCCTATCAAATTTAGGACGGAACACACTCGGTTGACTACCGTGGTTGCGTCTCGGCATACACCTTCGAGGATAAATGCGTGATGTATGTGTGTATAAATCTATGGTTTTGCTTTCTCAGACCTGATATATACCCAAAGGGATACCGTCGTTAGCCGCCAAACCAAAGCGACATAATATTTCCGCTCTCGTGTGACTGTAATGGCCGTAACCATTTGTTTAGTAAACTATCGTTAAAGATATTGTCGGATTCAATTGTTAGCGACATGCGTTACGGAATATGCAAATTAGTTTTGGAATTTTGATGCTTTCGTCGATGAAAACATATGTCTCCGAGCAATGTATTAACTGTTAAAATCTTCATGATTGCGATACGATTTTGGTTTTGCTTTAGTCGAAATCACACCTGCTGATGTACCGAGTTAGAGTTGTATCCAACAATACAAAGTCAGAAACAAAGGAACAACACATTTTAATATAAAATTTTAAGAGTGTATAATCATAGTTACGTAATATAGTTATGTCATTATAATAAGTTGAGTAGAATAGTGCTCGAGCAATTAATGCAAGATTTTATATTTTTTATTTCTTTGGGTTTTGACACGAGCTTGCCGGTACACAGTAGAAACACCATCCAACACTTTCAATTACAAAGTATTGTTTAGTATTCCACTGCGCTCGCCATCCTGCGACATGAGATGTTAAGTCTTATTATGTCCAGTAGTTACACTAGCTATAATGTCTTTCAAATTGGAATACAACAGTGATTACACACTGTTGCTTGGCGGTAGAAATAGACATTACGGTGGTACGTACCCAAACGTACTCTCACATATGAGGGACCGACCACCAGAAAATGATTTATTCGTTTTAAAATTTTGACTGACGCGGTAATGTAAATTAGAAGTGCATTCGTAATCAAATATGATCAGTTAAATCACCATTTTTCTTTCCAGATCATCTGTCAACATGACTACGGCGCGGGAACCGTCTCAGTCTGCGGTCAAGTCTCTGTTCCCCGATCGAGAATTCGATAGAGAAGCAAGTTATAGTAAAGCTTTAAACATGATGAAAGAAATTATCACAGCTGATGCTGAAGGAATGCGTGCGAAGTGGAACTTCGACGCTGTAAACGATCGACCTCTTGATGGAGCCATCAAGTGGGAAAAAGGCGATGACCGCTACACCTGGATTGGATACTCGGGCAAATCAAACAAAGAGAACGGAGAAGCAATAGAGGCCAAAGTTAAAGGCGAGGATGAAGGGGAAGGTATTAAATTGGAGGAGAACGGTCTGGAAGTTTAAGACCGAGCAACTACAGCCATACTGGATTCGTCCTTATAATCTTGGCTGCTTACTACCCTGATGAACTCATAGTTAGTGATTTCTAAAAGCTATGTGGAATCAGTGTTTATAAAAAATTCCAAATTTTTTGCAAATTTTGTTGGAATAAACGCAAATAGTAGGCCACATAGACATTAGACAACTCACCGGTTAGCTTACATCACTAGTGCCTACTCTCCTCTCTTTCATTTGTCTCTGCCTGATAAACTTTCGTTTCTTGAAATATATTTTAAGTATGTACGTTACGACACAAAAAGTAAATAATATATTTATTTATAATTTTAAAAAATAATGAATGGAATTCTTCCAATGCCATTAAAATAAAAAAAAAGATCTCTTAAGGTAAATGTGAAAGTTGATGTTTAATCATGCCTAAGCCACTGACTGGAGTGTGGGTTAATTCGGCAGATGGATGGCATCTATGATCACACATGAAGTTTCCTAATTTCTATATGTTTATGCATGTACTTGCGCACCCTGCGACGTTCGATATTAGAGAGTGAGAATCGAATGGCGGGGTTTTAGTCGGTAGGACGGTTTATACCGGCGAGTCCGGCAGAAATCCGTAAAGGGATTTACCCGTGTTAAAAAAAAGGTGGATGGCATCTATGATCAAAAATGAAGTTTCCCAATTTCTATATGTTTATGGTGTTGCCCACGGCTTCATCCACCTAAACATCTTACTCTGGTCAAAACTACACTGATAGTTTTTAATAACCAAAAAGTAAAAAACATTTGACAAGTAAAAACAAAAATACGACGTCTTAAACAGAATTTTTGAAAATTACATTAATTCGTACTTTTAGTCAATTTAAAATTTTTATAGAACATGATAGTTTTTAATATGAATTATTGTCAATAATTGAAAAACTATTCGACTGCCTCGATGGCGTAGTTGTACTACATACGTGGCATGGCAGCGCTCTGAGGTCCTGGGTTTGAATCCCGGTCCGGCAAAGTGAAATTGGTGTTTTTCTGCTCAGTATCAGTACCGGAGTCTGGATTTTATGCCCGACTTGGCGATAGGCTCGCCCCCTATCACATCATGAGACGGAACACAATTAGCGAAAAGTGGGTGCTAAGGTTGCGCCTCTGCATACTCCTCTGGGTATAATTGCGTGATGTTGTGTGTGTGTGTCATTAATTGAATAATCGTCTCTTACGCATATTTAGTATTTATAATTACACGTAAGTTCTAGTATTTGTAACATACTACGTGTTGTGTCGTTTATTTGATACAGGATTTTTGAAAATTTTAACTCGTCATAGATTTGTCATTTACATGCATACATCGTATCACCTCTATCCCATAGGGGTAGGCAGAGACTATGGATTGCTTTGCTTGACTCTGGCATACTTCTCCTGCTTTCTCCACCTTTATCATGTCATTTACATATAAAAAAAATCTCGCTGCTCATTTACAATACTTTATCTCTTCTACATAACCCATTTTTACATATAAAAACTATTTGTATATGAAGGAATTATATGTCAATCCGCAATATGATCTATCTACCTAAAAAATCCATTCATATCCGTTCAGTGGTAGCTGCGTGTATTTTTAAAAAACATCAAAATTCACAAATTAGTTTATAATATTAGTAAAATATATTTATTAAGGGGAAATACACGATAGTCCAGTGGGGATTGGAACGTCTGTCGTTACAATATTCGCAGGTTCAAAACCGAAGACACACACCGCTGACTTTTCTAAAGTCGAATGTATTCTTTGTGAATTATCGCTTGCTTTAACCGTGAAGGAAAACATCGTGAGGAAATCCGCATACCTTCAGAAGTTCTCTATAAGAATTTTGAGGATATGTGACGTCTATCAATCCGCACTAGGCCACCGTGATGGACTAAGGCCTAATCTGCCTCAGCAGTAAAGGAGGCCCGTGTCTAACAGGGAAAGGGTATAGAATAATAAAATTCTGATATAATTATTATAATCACAGAGTAAGTGTAGTCTGACCAGAAAAACAAAACGAGCTTTGAGGGCACCACATTCAGTTTTAGTTTTAGAGTCAAATTTAGTACAAGAAATAAGTTCCATTTTGCTATAACATGGCAAGGTATTTTATTTTTCTGGTCATAACTAGAATTTATTAGTTACTTTAGTTACTATGTTTGAAAAATGATACAAGAAACTAAAGGTAAAAAGATGGTTTCTTTACGGTTGAAACAATCTGCATCGCGCAGCGCTTGACACCACCAAATAATTGTATTAATTCTATCAGTCAGTTCACGTCCGATCGTCAACCAGTTCGCGTGTAATAAATTACTCGCGAACGTCTAAATGAAAATGATTAAAGTAATGGTTTACCATTACTTTAATCATTTTCATTTAGACTATAAAATAAACCGAAGGTGTGTGAAGTCTGCCATTTCGCAGTAGTCCAGCGTGATGGACTAAGTTTAATACCAATAATAGTAGAGCAGGCCCGTGTCCAGCAGTGGGACAGTATACTAATAATACAGGGCTGATCTACGGGATAGCTCCATGTCCCCACGCAAGCGTTCCAAAAAGACCGGCCTTTATGCCGTCATTTCCCGCAGGAAAAATACAGGGCTGATATTATTATTACATAATATAAATTGTACGCGCCTGAAGGCCCTGTAACAGAATTCGTCGCAGAGGGAATATTACAGTTTATGCCAAAAATACACTCACGTACACATCACATTCAAACTAAAGTTCCAAACGATAAAAATATTAGAAAAGTACAATTGGGATATTTGGTGAAATCATTGGTTATTCATGATAACACTAAACGTAGGGCGACAGCGCTATTTATTTAAAAAAATCAACATTGTACTAAAACTTTTTAATGTATTTAATGTGATACATTTTTGATGTGTTTTTTAAAAATGAATTCAGCTTTGTAGAAACTTTGTTTCTCGATGTTTTTGCAGTACCTCACCATACCAAAGTAATTTTTTTTTATTATAAACTTACCACCACTCATTCTCATTCCACAATAATATACAGTCGAAAAAAAAATCAAATCAAATTTAAGAGCTGACCTTTTAATTTATGCCGGCGACAGAATAAGATCTACTCCCCCTTACTTTTCGAGGGGGTTAAGAGGCTACCGAGGGATACACGAGCGAACTCCACCTCAGCTAGTGGTAGTATAATTTTATCCTCCCGGATAGCGACCACCGTACACGCGGCGGAAATCCTGCTGAAACAAAGTTTACGGCAAGTCAGCGGTAATAGTTAACAATTACCGCTGACTTGCCGTAACTTCAGTGATATGCAAAGTAATTGAGCGGATCATAAATAATCAGTTGGGCCGCTACGTAGAAGATCACTCCTTGATCAATGATCGAAAATACGGCTTTCGGTCGAAACGGTCAATGGGTGATCTTTTAGCGTACGTGCTACATCGCTGGGGTGAGGTGATGGATAAGCATGGCGAGACTTTAGCCGTGAGTCTCGACATCGCTAAAGCGTTTGATAGGGACTGGCACAGGGGCCTACTCGCCACCTTTCCGGCTTTTTTATGGGTTCCCCGATATTTTGTGTCACATCGAGGGCGTAATATCTGCCACAGCTCGAAGAATCGGAATTCTGAACAGGCTGCAGAGATATTTCACGCCCGGTCAGCTTTGCCGTTTATATATGGCACAAGTGCGGTCGAGTATGGAGTACAGTTCGCACCTCTGGGATGGTTCCGCAAAATACTTGCTCGATATCTTGGACGGATTGCAGCGACGGGCTATCCGCATTGCAAATGATGCAGACGGCTCAAAAATTTTAGGGCCACTGCAGTTGAGACGGGACATTAGCTCACTCCTTATCTTCTATCGTCTGTATCATGGTGATGCTCCGAAGAACTATTCAATCTTATTTCATCCTCACTTTTTTTAGAACCACGCGTGCTGGCTTGCCGCACCACAGATCGGTGGTGTCTTCCATTTCGACGCAAACCAAATGGTTCAGTAATTGATATCTGTGCCGCTCCGTCAGGCTGTGGAATGGTTTGCCAGCATACGTGGGGGTATAACATGGGGTCCTTCAAACGGAGCGTGAACAAGCAATTATGTAGGCCCGCGTGACTGTTCTGACCGTCCAGAGATGCTTGTATCTTTGGTCGGTCGGTACTCTCTATAAGCTTCACTTCGCTTAACATCAGGCGCAGTGAGGCCACTTTGCCGAGGTACTATGAAAAAAAATCCGTGGTGCTTTACAACTAGGTTTTGCCAGTAGTAAATGTCCTTATGATTAAGGTTGAAAATACCTTTTGTAGTGAATAATTTTGTCTTCCACGTTGCCATAGAGAGAAGTAGAAAAAAAAATTACAACTCCTCCTTATTCTTCTATTTGATTCATTTCGTTACGAGTTAAAACTAATTATTGCTTTCCGAGACTCGGCGAGCTTCTCCGCTCGGTGTGATGAGATAAGATGGAGTTGAATAACGCTAATAACATTTGTAAGAATAGTATATAGTTTAAACTGCAACTTTGCGAGAGTACTTGGTAAACTTTTGCATACGAGAGAGTTACCCAATTACAATATCTTTAAGATTATTGATTGCCTCGTTGGCGTAGTTTAACTGCGTGCGCGGTACCATACGACTGTGAACTTCCTGGTTGGATTTTTGGGTCGAGCAAAATTATATTGGGATCTTTTGTTGTCTGTATCGGCCTGGAGTCAGGAATATGTGCCCGATATGGCATTAGGCTCGCCTTCTGTCATATTATGAGACGGAATACACATATGAAAAGTGGGTCTCCAAGTAGCACCCACCCATTTCGCCTAGTCATAGAATAAATTACTACTGAAATATGGTGGTAAATTCGGTTAAAAATAAAAACATAAAAAAGGATCTTATCCTCTTTTATTTCTTTATTTTATTAATTGAAACTTTATTCTTATAGTACACAGGCGGAATTAATGTCATGATTGAATCTTTTATATGTAACTAGCGGACCCGACAGACTTCGTCCTGTCAAAAAGATTTGTAATATGACAGTTTTTTGTTCCTATAGTCCATTGAAAAGTTACATTTGGGGTTGCGTTTTTTAGAGGACGCAATTTTATTTTTTTGAAGTGTAGGGGGGGTCAGTCTAAAGCTAAAACCAAGTTTGTGGGGTCGCCACCCTTGTCCCACGGCCGCCATCTTGAAAATAGGGATTGAAATGGTTTTTACGATGTATCTCTTAAACTATTTATCTGACAAAAAAAATGTATAAACATTTTTTGTTGCAAATTAAATTCTCTACAACTTTGGTCTAGTAACTTTTGTCGTAGAACTATAAATAAAAGAGTTATAAGCGAAAATGTTAAGAAATTCAATGATAAGCAATGTCCATTGAACGTCATCAGAACGTGTGTTTATAAGGTTGATAATACTTTTTTTTGTACTCTCATTAATACCCAAATACCCAAGGGACCATTAGGGACAAAAGAACATCTGCCTGCTATTATTATTATTATTTCTAACCTCTCTTATTGTAAGAATAGCTGATAATATTGTGTTGAAGTTGTCGTAAGTAAGTTATTTATTAGCATATTGACTTTTAAAAGTCATTTAAAAGTCAAAATGCTAATAAAAAAAAAGTAGTTTTCACTAAAGTTAAAATCGTGTCTAAAATCATTCGAAATCGTCTTCACAATTAAAAACAGAATAAAATACATCCGCACGTACAGAAATATGTAGCAAAACTAAAAGATATAAGTTGAACGACAACTTCAACACAATATTATCAGCTATTCTTACAATAAGAGAGGTTAGAAATAATAATAATAATAGCAGGCAGATGTTCTTTTGTTCCCTAATGGTCCCTTGGGTATTTGGGTATTAATGAGAGTACAAAAAAAAAGTATTATGAACCTTATAAACACACGTTCTGATGACATTGCAATGGACATTGCTTAACATTGAATTTCTTAACATTTTCGCTTATAACTTTTTTATTTATAGTTCTACGACAAAAGTTACTAGACCAAAGTTGTAGAGAATTTAATTTGCAACAAAAATGTTTATACATTTTTTGTCAGACAAATAGTTTAAGAGATACATCGTAAAACCATTTCAACCCCTATTTTCAAGATGGCGGCCGTGGGACAAGGGTGGCGACCCCACAAACTTGGTTTTAGCTTTAGACTTACAAAAAATAAAATTGCGTCCTCTAAAAAACGCAAGGTAAGGCCTAAAAAATGTAACATTTCAATGGACTGCTATCTATTTTATTGTCGGGGCAAAACTTCTCCTGAACAGAACCTTCACCCTGATGATAGGGCGTTGTGAATAAAAAATAATTATTAAATAAAACAGATATAAGCATTTAAAAGTAAGTAATCGCTTTATTGGTAATCATCATAATTATTAACAAAAATCAGTTTTATTTTCATTGTAGTGCTTTATGATATACAATATTTTTTGTTTGATTCCCTGGCGCATAGACAAATAAATCTGATGGTTTTCCAAAACGGGAACAGGCAACATACAATTGACCATGGGAGAAACATGGGATTTCCAGATTAATACCACAAACACTTAATGATTGCCCCTGGGACTTGTTTATGGTCATAGCAAAAGCAAGCCGCACTGGAAACTGTAGTCTTTTAAATTAATGATATATTAAATTTTGTGACTGTTCAATTTAGTCGGGTCCGCGATATCACTTTTGTTGAGTTTCAGAACGCGACATTACATTATTATATTCTATGCTCCAACGCACACTGTTTTGATGTTAGGAACACACCTACATTGCTTAGACAACAGTGAACTTTATACAATAGCAATAAAGTTCAAATTGACTCTACGTATTAGTTAGAAAACGTTTGTATGGGATAAAGAAAAGGACTGTTTTTAGGGTTTTTCCGGCAATTATTTGATATTTTCTCGCCGTAAAAACCATCCTTGACCTTCGACGAATATTAAAAAAAAAGAATTGGCCAAATTGGTCCAGGCGTTCTTGAGTTATGCGCTTACCAACACATTTAGCGTTATTATTATTTTTTTTTTATTATTTGTTTATTTATTTTTTTATATTATAGATTACGTTTATAAATATATATACCTGTTTATTTTTCTATTCTTTAGTAATACTTTTTTATAACTTTGTTGTATTTAGTTTAATTTAACTGTTTGTTTGTAAACATATATATCGAGAGTTGAAAGGCTAATTAGGTATGAAATTTAGTGTCGCTTAAGCTTCTTAACCGTCGATATAATGGTTTCTTATGTTTATACCAATGTTAGACATTAAAATAAAACTATTTTACCGATTTTACCTCGGTTTTTAAATTATAATTTTTCTCGAAGTTTCGCAGACTTTGCAGCCTTCGTAGTCACGGGGCGGACTGAGGTGTTGGTCATCAAAAAGTCAAAGTTACAATATCTACCTACATAAAATTTTTTGCTGTTGGTGGTCCGATATATGCAGAATGCGAGTAAAGTTTCTTGAAGTCTAGCAGCCGGTCTTTTGGGTTCCGATTTAACTAAATGTAGAGCTGGATCCCAGGGTTGTGCAATCTACCTCTCCACTCATCCTCCAAGTGATGGGTAGCAAAGACGCGTTTTTTGCCCGTAAAAAAAAGTTTGGGTAAGCTTCCAACCATCTTCTCTATCGAAATTCGGATGTTTTTTAATTTCAATAACCTCGCGAATCATGGAGCCTCCTTCAGAGTGTTCAACAACTACAGACGTCGAAGAGTGTCGGTGTTGCACGTCAGCTATATGTTCTTACAGCGGGTCCCTATATTTTTTTTTGTTTAGCCGTCATTACAGAGGACACAGTTGCAATATATCTTGTATACACCCGGTTCTTGCAGAGGTATATGGCAAAGACCGGCTGCCAGATTTCAAGACGCTGTGAGCTCATTCTGCGTAGATCGGACTTGACTTTGCGGATGACCAACGCCTTAGCTAACCCCATGAGCACGACGGCTGCAAAGTCTTCGAAACGTCGTGAGAAAATTATTATAATATAAAAGATCGTGATAAAATCGTAAAATAGTTTTATTTTAATATGATATATAATTTTAACCGCTTTCAAAAACCACTACAAATCAAAACAATAACACCTTACCTATATACTAGTTACCAATTTTGGAGTCGGTGCCTAAAAAAATTAAGTGGTAGTGGTTTTTGAAAGCGGTATATGTTTTTGTTATAACTAATTAAAGTTATTGTTGATGGATAATACAGAATGAACCAATTACTATGAAGCGATTGATAATGGAATTGAAGATTGGTAAGAAAATTAAATATGAGTTCATCAGGGATTAATCTTGTTTTATTGATAAACTGCCTTGATTTCGAAGTTTTGTTTTGTGCACGGGACTACTGACGCTCTTTGGTCTAGGATTTGAATCCCGGATCCTGGATAATATTGGGTCTTTTTCTCGGTGTTTGGAATATGAAATGAAATGGTATGAAATGATTTATTTGAATCCGTAAAATGTTATACATTATTTAGATTCCGTCAATATTAACTCTACCACCATTTTGGAAAGCAGTTCTCACCAGAGAAGAACGGGCAAGAAACTTTGGTGTTGCTCTTTTCAAAATCAGTTTAAGGTAAAGACTACAATACATGATAGGGAAAGGAGAAAAGAAAATACAATTGATTTTTTATTGTTGTTTAGAGCAGTTTATATGGTCGTAAAATAAGGAATAAATTAATTTAATTTTTTATATGAGTGCACACAACCCTCTCAGGAAAAGGTGGGCTATATAGCGATAGGGTCTCTACCACATCGTGGGTGAATTAGTTGCGCCACTGCCTTTCCCTTCGGGGATTATAGGCTTTCTTACCATTCGAAATTAATATTTCTTAATCAGTTCATTGCATTTCAGGAAAAAACTGGAACATAGGAAGCATCTTTTGGTGGACGGCATACCTGTGCCCATTGACGTTTTCCAGGATTGCTTAAACCTTTATTTTAATGTAGGTATTGCCCGCGACTTCGCCTGCATTAAAAGTCTAGACTCCCTAAAAAACTGTAGTGATTTTAGCGCTACGTGCATGAGGCCGGCGCCATTTATTCAAAAATCTGATTAAAAATCCCATTACTTTCCATAGGAGTTAATTGCTGGGATAAAAAGTAACCTATATGTTAATCCAGGAAACGATCTATCTGTGTGTAAAATTTCATCCAAATCAGTTAAGCTGTTTCTGCATTTACTTCTTCCAAACGTCCACACAGTTTCACAAACATTTGTAATAGTAAAGTACAGTAATAGTAACATAAGAAGTAAGGTACTATTAGGTAGGTATATCCTACTTATATTATAAATACCAAAGTCTGTGAGGATAGATGTATGGATGAATGATGTACTAAAAAACTAGTGAACGGATTTGGATTAAAATTCACAGTAATATTGGTTATACATCAGAATAACACATAAGCTACAATTTATAATGATTTTGCATAATTTGGTCATAGTATAACGATACATATCAAGTAAGTCGGACAAAAATGCCATCTTAGCGTACGCTGCCTAAACCGTTGGAGTTAGACAAAAATGATGTACCGTAGGATTGTTTGTCCTTAATAGTTCTAAATAAAAGTCCGCGAATGTTGAAGCCACTATGACCAAAATAGCGAGCCATAAATATAATTAAATCAGACACTTTTTATGCACATTTTAGAATATTTATCAAACGCTTACCAAAATAAATACCTTTATCACTTTAAGTATTTAATGTAGATAAACTTTGTCTTTTTTTATAGCTGGGTAATTATTTTTTCTATGGCTTTAAATGACGATACAGCTTGCCGTTCGCCTGAATGGCAAGCGAAACGACCGCCCATAAACAGTAGACACCATCCAACACTTTGATTTACAAAGTATTGTTTGGTATTCCACTGCGCTCGCCATCCTGAGACATGAAATGTTAAGTCTACAATGTCCTTCGAACGTGAACACAGCAGTCACTATACACCGCTGCTTGGCGACAGAAATAGACAACAACCTTGTACACAAATACTTGCACAGGTTTTCGACATATAGCCAGACGGACACGAATGACCTATTTAATAAACGTGACTACCATGTGCTCTTCAGTAGCATGCTCAGAGTAATTAATGTGCTATTCGCGATGCAAAGGTAGGATACGGATATTAGGGTGCATGTGTTATGAGCAACGGAATATTCGGCAGACAAAACGCCTCGCTATACTTAACGGGCAAATTTATTTACAGTAAATGTACAAGTGGAGTTTATGCTGTCATTCTGTATCACCTTTAGGTATGTAGAGATGAGGCAATCTCGGTGCAATTATAAATCATATCTAGATAAATACAGATATACTAGTTCTATAAATAAATAATATTCAGTTTTATTCGTGTTTTATTATCATCATCAGCCACATAAAGTCCACTGCTGCACATCGGCTTCCCCTAAAGATTTCCAGATGAACCTGTCGAAAGTGGCCTGCAGCCAGCGAGTTCCTGCAACCTTTATCAAGTCGTCTGTTTACTTAAACTACATTTGGATGATCATCGACATTAGTCACCTAGTCTGCTGAACTTAGGACCATTTGCTGGTGGTAATAGTAGTACCCGTCCACGTAAATGTGTCGCTCGTCGTTCAGAGATCAACCTGTATATATACGATTCCAACAGGCCGGAATAACAGTGTTGATTGTCGACCGATAATCATCTCTCGTCAGTCGACATTTGTTGGACTCTTTGGTCACTTAGCGTGGCAGTATAAAAAAAAACATAAGCCTTTAAAAATAAAACCGAACAACCAAAAGCGGATTGCACCCATCAAGTCATCTGTACCTTTCGGTATTTTATTTAAGCAATAGTATTGATTCTTATTTGTTAATATTTGTAACCTCTTTTATTATTTATACTCCGACCCTCAGACTGACCAGAAAGATGAACCTGCTTTAAAGGCTCTACATTTTGTTTTTGTTTATACTTAAATTTGTCAACAATAAATTAGTTCCCCATTTCACCACTAGTCAAGGTGTTTTATATTTCTGATCAAACCAACTTAATTATTGGGATTTATTGAAATCACTCGTTAGTTAACTAGACAGCCACGTTAATTGTGTTACGACCTCTCAAATGGGCGAAATGTTTTGGATCGTTGGGCGGTGGAGGGTGACCAGGATTTCCTCCTCATTACTATGCATGAGATACAACTTTCGGATGTTATTGTGATTCCGAGGAAGTGGGCCGTGTTTGCAAGAGGGTGCTTACTTGATTCATATGTATGCAACGATCATGCGATTCGTTTTTACTTTTATGATATGGTTCAGGAGAATGATTATTATTAGTTTATTTAATAGCTGTTATGGTCTTTAAATGGTTTATGTTTGTACCGAATTAAATAAATAAAAAAATAAAATAAAAATGCTTTATTCATCACGTAGGCGAACATAGTTGCACTTATGATAAGTCAAGGTACATGAGAATATTCAATTATTACTTAATTAGATTAGCTTATATACTTAAACAAAGACAATAAAATAAATGAAAAATATACTTGGTAAACAAAGAAGCCAGCTCGGGCTGGCAGGGAAGAAGAAATAAAATTATGTATGTATGTATTTTTAAATAAGCAATAAGGGAGAAACGCGTCGCGATCCTCACCGGTGAGGACAATAAAAGCCCTAACCTAGCTAACCTATCAGCCTTTCACTAACTACCTAAGCGATGACTACCCGAAGAAGAAAGGCAGAAAGAAACTCCGGGCTTTATTTTTTGTCATCAATTGTCCAATCTTTTATAATATTGTTATTAAATATATATATTTTTTTAATATGTCTTTTCTATACAAAGTCTGATTAATTATATAAGCTAATAATACCGAAGATGTGAACCGGATTTGGTCGCCATATGAAAATGTAATTGTATATTGTTAATTCTTATTTGGTTAACTGCGATACGGGCCTGGAGCCTAGTGCAGTGACCGCCGTGAATTGATGTAACTAATGTGAACTGAACCTAAATATATTTCTATTTCTATTTCTATTTCTATTTCTAATACACGCACATCACCATAAAAGTGCGGAGAAAATCCACATAAAAGTATTTAGCAATAACTAAAAATTCACGAAAAAAAAAAACAATAATACTAAAAAAAATATAAAAACTATGAAACAGTCAGTGTACAGCGTGCATACGCCTACATTTACAAACATAATATTTTCATTTAATATTTTGTCATTGTTTGATTATAAATTTTAAGGCTGGTGCAACAAAATGATCGGTCGGTCGTCTATTATACATTGAGAATTCAATGAGTCAATATAAAATAAAATATGTCACGTAAATTTAAAACTGTTACCCAGTATAATGTCAAAATTGTAGAAAGGTACACATGAGACGTTTATGTAGTTAATTTATAATATTGGCGTTAACATAGGGTTGGACAGGGTGTGCAGGACTGTTTTTCCAAACCGTCTGATCATCGAGGTAATCCTTTACATTATAATACCTTTGACATTAATTCGCGCTTAACATGACACTTAAATTTGTAGCCGGGCAGATTGGTTATTTCAAGAGGGATTTTATTATAGAATTTAATACAATTCGCTAGATAAGATTTATAAAAAATTGCCAAGTTTATACAGGCGTATCCCAAAATGTTTAAGCATAGCGTGCTGATACTGAGAAGAAAAAATCAATGTACCTGGCTGGGAGGTGGGGGGGTTTGAATTACGTATCAATTAGCGGAACCTCGACCCCCTACTTTCACCAAATGAGAAACAAAATCGATATTAACTTCAGTTAATTTGCGAAAATAAAACTACTTCGTGAATCATTAGTGACAAAATCATTTGCCGACCCGAAATCGAACTCAAAACCCCAGTTCTACAGTCGTGCCGTAATACAAAAGTCATAGAGGCAGTTGTATACAATTACGCAGTGGCAGCACAATCTCAAATCCTCACAACACTCGTAAACATTTGTAAATTGTGCAAAACAGGATCTAACCGACATAAATTACAGTCATTACCTAAGCGCCAATACGTAAAGGACCTTCCTACAATTATCTAAACATTTCCTATGATTACTCGAAGAAAAACCGAACAGTATGAAGATAAAAAAGGACTAACATCCTGCCGCTCCCGTGGGAACTAATGCATTCACGCGATCTGACTCGTCACGGTGCGTATAGGATTCCTGAATACGTACGGGACTTGGGATAAAGTTAATTCAAATATTCAAGTATTTTAAACGTCATCTGATAAAACACATGTCATTGTAACTTTGACTTTGCGGATGAACAACACCTAAATCCCTCCCGCAACCATGAAGGCTGCAAAGAATTCGAAACGTCGGGAGAAAAATAAAATATTAAAACCGCGATAAAATCAGAAAAATAATCTAATTTTAAGGTCAACTGATAAGACAAATCGCTCCGGATCAAGCCACTAATGCTACTTCACTATGGTTTGGTTCTCTACAATATGGACTTGACGCGAAATTTATTAATCAACATTTACGCTAAGTGCGTTGGAATTTGAAACATATTCTAGACTCTATATACTACTACGACTAGGTACTTCACACTACTATAATTACTACATTCTACTATTTTTCATACATTAATTTAATGGTAGCTACAAATGTTAGTACTTATCCTTGAAAAAAAAAATCCTATTTGAGTATGAATAAAATTTGATTAATATAAAATATATTATTATTTTATTTATTATCAAAATTTGATTCAAATATTGCTGAGCATCCTAACATTTACCTTACACACCTAATATGTATCCTGTCTTCTAATCAAAGTCAACTTTACGTAATCATTTTGTAAAATCTCAGTAAGAATGGCGAAGATTATTCAAGAAGATACATTTACGTTCAAACATATTTGCGACTAGAAGGACATATATTTCACCACAACTTCCTCCATATCCCTTGCATATGTCCAGTATCGAATATCGACTTCCCTTTGTAACGGAACAGGATATTTCCTAAGTTGCACTTGTATAAGGATTCATTACACAACAGCTGTTGCGTTATAAATTAATTTTAAAATAGATTATAGCGTTTATCCAATAATATTAGCATATAATTAAAACGTTGTCTTTTTTTGTTGAACAAGACAACATAATTCAAATTTGAGTTAATTCATCAATTAGTTTCAACATACACAGTTTCTAGTTATTTGAACGTTAAAATTCGATTTTGTACCCCAAAACTTATATGAAAGATGTACGAACAAGTTCTTTGGTACTAAATTAGGTCCGCATACGGACATCTCTAATCCACACGCAACTAGTGTTCCTTATCGTGAGGTTATTTTCTCACGTAATTACAAATATCCTTTCCAAGAATTACGTCTACATCCTTTAGAATTACTTCTAGCTTAAGGGCATGTTTAGAAAGAAAGAGATTTAGAAGAGACCAGTCATTAAGTCGGTACGGAATACTAGAAATAATATATTAGTACTAATGTTAGATTTCTTGAGGCTGAAGATGGAACGCGCACGGAAACTTAACAAAAAAAGGTTACTAATGATATTTGACGTCCTTAGAATACTAAATGAGATTTGAGTGTATTGGTGTGCCGTAAAAGTGCAGAGGATTTGTTTTGGCATTTCGCGTTGGTTCATTTTACTGGTGGTAGGTCACTCATATGTGAGAGTCCGCCTGGGTAGGTACCACCGCAATGTCTATTTCTGCCGCCAAGCAGCACTGAGTAGTCACTGTTGTGTTCCGGTTTGAAGGACATTGTAGCCAGTGTAACTACTGGACATTATGAGACTTAACATCTCATGTCTCAGGATGGTGCAAGATGGTGAGCGCAGTGGAATAACAAACAATAGTTTGTAATTCAAGGTGTTGGATGGTGTTTCTACTGTTTATGGGCGGTCGTTTAGCTTACCATGAGGCGAACGGTAAGCTCGTCTCGTCATTCAAAGCAATAAAAAAAGAGCGTTGATTCGCTATGGCATGGATGAGTTTCCACTGTCTCCAGTGGTAATATTACTGTCAAGCTCATTCATAAAGACAAACACGGATACAGTGTTGCTCTACAACTTTCTAACTAATCATTGTCTGCATAAACACCTTTTCGAAACACCTGCCAATTTGTCGGAAATCGTGCGTGTTTCTCTCGGAGAATCTGGTTTCTGCCAATATCACTTTAATTTTGGTATAACAAAATATATTTAAAAACAGTTTGTATGAGTCATTTGTCTTTTGAAACATAAGTATATGTATTACACACTTCAAAAAATCAGTCCTCGCCCTTCAATTGCAGGAAAACGTAATAGCGCCCACATTAGCGCTTCCCACGCGATACAATCGCAAAACAATTGAAGAACGCAATAAAAATGAAAGTTTATGACTGTTTTATTGAATATCTCCTATTTGAAGTGACGGAATTTTGGGTTTGCATTCCCCAGTATAGTTATATTCATGCAAAGACAGCATTGCGTTGTTGGTGTTATAAGATACTGTCAAAAAACCATAACTAACATTTAACTTGTTCTGGTAATCTAACTCACTATATGTTATAATGAGATATTAAGATGAGATTCCAAGATAGAATTAGTAAGTATTACTAGGTTAATACTAGAAATAAATATGCTACGAATACTTATTATTTATACCAAAGCCCGATGACCCCCAAGTTCTGATGAAGTGCAATAAAGTTTAATGAAAATTGTGACCGGCGAAAATCACTGCATTTTTGGCAGTTACTATAATAATGTCGATCTACTTTAACATAATTTATTACACGAGTGGCTATTGTTTGTGGCTGGTGGGCTGGTCTTTTCATTCAGATACAAAAAAATATTGAACACTCTTGTCCATATCACTGAATACATTTCTTTCATCAATCAATCTATTATAGCATGAATCGTGATCGCTCCTAAGGTTTTTATACTGAATAAGGGTTGTAAGGAAGCGATACGCTGTGTGCGACTGCAAATCGATTTGTTACGTCCCAAACGTGAGATAACTCTGCTCTTAAACGTTGCAGATGGACTAATTAAAATAAGAATTTTTGTTAAAAATACCTTGAAACGTGGTTTGCATGAAATCGGTTTTTAACGCTGCAAACCATAAACTACTTCAGATTTTTTACACAATATAGTTGTATGTGTGTTTTGCTAGTCATTTACTATTTGATACATTTTTGGGCCTTATACTTATTTATATACGTATTTTAATGTTGTGTTAACTTCAAGAAAAATATGAAAAAAAATTGATCCACGTGAAATAATCTTTGTCGCTTAAATATTATACATACTCATATGATTATATTTAAAAAATAGCAAAGATTTCTATGATTATATACAGCGGACATTGGGAAGTTTCTCATTCTGCGTTCATGCTATGGTTACTCAATGTACCGCGAAATAGCACAATACCAATGTAAAATATTTCATGTTATCCATATCGTGATTCACACGTTTTGAATGCGCATATTAGCATATTTTCTGTAAATGTTATATTAATTACATAGGACGCTGTGACATCTTGTCACACGGACATTTCAAATAACAAAACAACTTATTTATAGTCCCCTCAGAACAATGACAAGCATAGAAGGAATCTAAATTACCCTCATATACTTATCCTTTTTTTCAAATAGGCCAAAACCGTTGAAAAGAACGAGACTAATATTATGGTGCTAAGGTCGGCTTGCGTACACTTTAAAATTATCAAATGGTTACCTTTGGTCCTCTTTATGATGCCGAATTAAAAAGCAAATAAATTGTCAAATGTTCCAACTTGCCAACCTCAAAACAATGTCACAAACGCGCCCACACAATTTAGTTACGTTATACTTCAGCGCGTGCTTTTCAAAAGTGGCTACATGTTTTGTAATATTTTTGTTGTTAATTTTAATAAATACACAGTGCTGTTTAAGTATAATATAGCCCTACGAACAAGCAATGGCCTACGTTATTGTGGGGTGTAAATCTCATTCTTGTCGTAAAGAAAATGAAACTGAAATCATCAGCTTCCATCGGTGAGTAAACAAAAAACCTAATATATTTGCTTAAACCCTGTACATAAGTGCAAAAAGTATTATTAATTAATCTTTATTACGCTGTAGTCATATTATAATCTGCTGTTGGCCATTCGATACAGTAATTATTAAGTATTTGTCATTTTTATCAATTTACGTAGTCGTGTTCAATAGTGTTGTTCTGCATATTCTGTCGATAACATAGATGTTAGTATATTGTAGTTGACTATTTTGCATAAATTGCGTTTTACTTTCAATATACGGTGGTGAAGTGGTAAAAGCCACTTGGAAACCGTGCGCGAAGGCTGGGGGTTGAGGAAACTATCGGATTTTCATAGTGTGTTTCATTGCAGATTCCCTACAGATGATGCTATGAGGCAAAAATGGATTGTTGCCATAGCTCGTCCCAATTGGCATTGGAAAAAACAGCACCGTGTTTGCTCTAAGCATTTCGACAAAGTTTTATTAACATTGAAATAATTTATCAAACATATGTGACATGAATGATACCGCTGTGTTTTAATTTTATTGTCCCATTTTAATAGCTTCTGTCAAATCACACCTCTTGGGTATCTTTTAATCCCTAAGAAAGTCAGAAAAGAACAGAAGGCGTACTGGCTTTCTCCTAAACGAAATTCCGGCCGATTTCTTGTTTGTTACTTACAGCGGTTTCCATTCCTTCCGAAATTTCTAACATTTTCTTAATTTAATAATCTAAATGCTTGACCATTTTTGTTTGAATGACGTTTCGGAAGGCATGGAAACTGCTGTAAATAACGAATGAAAATTGGTCAAAATTAAGCTCGCAGAAAGCCGGTATAGTTCTATAGTTTATTGTAATTTAACAGCTTCTTAGCGAGTGCTTTTATTTACCCAGACTTCTTTTGGTACTTGAATACCAAATCAGGATTTTGATATCTTTTTTTAGCCTTTATCTAAATAGCAATTTGCAACGGTTTGTAGTTGACTGACCGAACAGTGTTTATTTTAGCAGGTCTGTGAATTTACCATAGCCGATAAACAAAGCATCTATCGATATCGATAACATATCAGAAGGGATCGCAACACAATTAAATTTCTTTCTGTCTAAGACAGAGTACACTCAAATGTCATATTGTTACTTCTATGCTTGTCATTGTTCTGAGATAGTCCCACAAACTTATCTGGCCCGGTGAGATAGTCACTGTCACCGCATTTGGTGTCGCCAGTAAAAATAAATTTGCCATAAAGTGGGTAAGCAAGTCGATGAATAAAAATATTATGGTCAACATTTTGAAAACTAAATCGATTCTCTATTCTGGTTAATAGTTTCGGAGAAATGCGTGGACGAACATACATATATACAAATATACGTACATACTTATAAAGACTTGTATATTTGTCATTAGCCATAACAAACTATTATATTATGTAAATATTTTGCAGTTCCTATAATAATAAAATACATAAGTAGGTGCCAAATCGATCTCCTTTTTTAAAGTTAGTTAAATATGTGAAATTATGCACACACTACCTGTGTACCTGGACTTGACATTAAACACCCGGCGATTTGAAAGAACGTAGGTAAATATTAATTAAATAAATAAAAAAACATATTCCTCGAAAATATTTATATTTTAACACAATAATTATGATCATCTAATGTATGGCGAGTGTTCTCTAACTGAAATACTCCAGCTGTTCCTAAGCCACCGGGATTATTTGATTCATTAGTCACTTCATCATCAGGGTCACTACAGAATTTGATTTTTCATACTTACATCCATTCTAGTAGCACGTGCGAAATAGTATTTATGTGGAATTTATTTTCAAAAGCCTGCAACACTAACTAACCTGTGGCGGCAACTACGCGTTCATACAATTTTTCGAATGGTATTATTGCAGTAAAAAGACTATTTTCTTCCATCTTAAAATTTAAGACTTTTAATATAACATTTCTCGCGTCACTTTTTAAAGCTATCAGCATTTTGCGCTAGATATAATCACTAAACGGAAAATAAATACATGAAGCAAACAACCAATGGCAGTTATGTCAGCGAATGGCAGACAGACTGACATTTCAAAATGACGTCGTTAGTTCCTCTTTCGGCCATCGGGCCAGATAAGCTTTCGGCACTATACCAATTGTTAATAACTTTTGGAGAGCAATATATATTGTTTAATGTTAAATACTGGTAGTAGGATATATGTCATATCTGCCCGGATAGCGACCACCTTACACGAATTAAAACCCGTCATAGTGGTCCACGTAAGTGTGTCGCGTTCCGGGATCAGTCTGTGTATATCCGGTTCCAACAGGCCGGCATAATTGTGTCGACTGCCAAGGGCTAATCACCTTTCGTTAGTCAAAATTCTATTGGACCCCACTCCAATTACCATCAGGTGCAGGGGTCACTTGCAGTGAACGTATAAAGTCTTTGTTGAATAGAACCATAGTCTTCTTTTTCCGTCTTATCTCTTCATTTGGCTCGACCAATGTATATGTATGTAGACTGTTTATATATATAATAATATAATATCAGCCCTGTATTATATACTGTCCCACTGCTGGGCACGGGCCTCCTCTACTACTGAGAGGTATTAGGCCTTAGTCCACCACGCTGGCCTAGTGCGGATTGGTAGACTTCACACACCTTCGAAATTCCTATAGAGAACTTCTCAGATGTGCAGGTTTCCTCACGATGTTTTCCTTCACCGTTAAAGCGAACGATAATTCACAAAGAATACACACATGATTTTAAAAATGTCAGAGGTGTGTGCCTTTGGGATTTGAACCTGCAGACTTCGTCTTGGCAGTCCGTTCTACACCCAACTAGGCTATCGACGCTTTTTTACACTGTCTATACTAATTCATAAAACAGAGTCATATTCATAATTCTAACATACCAAACCGCAAAAGAAACTAAACAAACAAACGTAAGACGGTTTGTGCAAAAACGCATGTCATTTATATAATTTTTTCCCTACATTCCACGTGACGTATGCCAGATGTCCAATATTTGACACTGTGGCATGAGGCTCAACTTTTTCTATGTGTTTTTATGAAAAACACATTTGGTTTTCGCTTGGATTTACGGCCGCGTCGAATGAAATGGGCAGATCTTTATCTAGACCACAAGTTTGTTAAATAAACACGCGTCGTAACACATTCCTATGCTTTTTACATGTTTTTGGTTTTCCGGTCAAGATGGAAAGTTTTATTCTAAGTGTAGACATTATTGTAGGTCTGAAAATCCTAAATTCTCCATGTCTATATAAATTTTGCAATTACTGGTGGTAGGTTTCTAATGTGTGAGAGTCCACCTGTGTAGGTACCACCGTAATGTCTATTTCTGCCGCCAAGCAGCAGTGTGTCGTCACTATTGTATACCGGTTAGAAAGTACATTGTAGCCAGTGTAACTACTGGACATTATAAGACTTAATATCTTATGTCTCAGGATGGCTAGCGCAGTGGAATACCATACAATACTGTGTAATTCAAGGTGTTGGATGGTGTTTCTGCTACTTATGGGCGGTCATATCGCTTACCATTAGGCGGATGGCAAGCTCGTCTCGTCATTCAAAGCAATAAAAACAAAACAAGAAATACATTAGTCAATAATTTTCAATAATACCTATAGACCATGAATTATGTACCGTACATAATGATTACTGTATTAATATCAACCATCGACTCCTTTGGAAATGAATGTTCTGTTCATAACTAGACACATGTAATTTATTTAAGTAGCGTATGCTAGCTAAGCCGCCTTCTAGAGGTATTATTGTTCCTTAGCGGTCATTGTATGGTGAAATTAATATCTTTATAGTATTATTAACAAAGAAACATTTTATGAAGTTAATATAAATAAATCTACTTAAAATTGTTCTATAAACGATAAACCGTGAACTACTATAATTAAAATTCAGTGCACTCTACATAATTGAGTGTATTATACTCTACCGCCATCTAGAGTGAAATAGCCAAAATATTTTTACCAATAAAGCGATAATATAATTTACGTGCAATTTATTTTCATGGACAATTAATTAAAATACCCAATTATATGATTAAAAAATATTCGTTCATAATAATCGATTGAAGAAAACGAATTGTTGGCTACGTACAACTATTTGCGTAGAGCAGAGACATCTGTTATTGAATTTGAAACATATGTTTAAGCATAATGCGGATTGGAGAGTGGAGACCGGAGACAGTTTAGCTTAATTCGCATAGTTAAAAAAAATATGTTGTGCATAGTTTAGTTTTCATAATTTGCAGTCTGATCACAATAGTTAAAAAATATATCAGCTATGTGAGTTAAATTTGACTAATTCAGCTTGTTTTTGTTGTGCAACCCACATAATGAGTTGCATAGCTCGTACATTCATAGAATACTACTTCATTTCTGAATAAGTTTAAGTACTCTAGAAGTCTAGATGATCTTGGCGAAAATGCATATCAAAATATGCCTGCAGTAGTCTTATTTATTGACGACTGTATACGACATACTTCTTATTAAGGTGAGGTTAGGTGCTGCTAGTGGTAGGATATATTTTATATCCGTCCCGATGGCGACCACCGTCCACAAGGTGACCGCCATAGTGGACCACGCAAGTGTGTGGCATTCCGGGATCAGCCTAGGTATATCTGGTACCAACAGGCCGGCATAATTGTTTCGACTGTCGAGGGGTAATTTCGTCAATCGACATTGTAGTAGAGCACACTCCACTTACCACAAGGTGCAGTACTTCACCGTCTCCGAAAAATGTGGGTAGATCTTTTATTGTTGACGTGGGTAGATTAATACTGCCGCTAAGAGGAAAGCGGCAATGTTCACGTACTTATCTCGGCATCAGGAGGCCACTACTTACTGCGAGAAGAAAGTTAAGTACGTTAGGCCATTCGAATATTACGTAATCACTAAAGGGAATTGATCTATATTGCTCTTTTTCGGTTATAAGGGGCATGGGGTGTGAACTAGGATTACGTCGCGATGAATCATTAAAAATAAGGAAATTTAAACTGATTTTATAAACATTATACGTTTGCTTACGTAAGAATAGAAAGGGGATAAGAACTTGGCTTGTTTTTTCTAACTAAAGATCGGGGTGTTTAAAAAATATTAATATGCTTACTTATATGTGAATTGCTCCATTTCTATGTAACTGAGAAGAGGGTGCTAGGCGCTCATCTCGTAATAAATAGCACACAGAGAGTAGAGATTTCCATTAAAGTTTTTATAATTGCGTTAAGCTCTAGGATCTATGATGGAATTTGATGTTTAAACTAATTATATTAGAATGTTGACAAGACATTTCGTTTAATAGATCTAGGATATGTACAGATGGTAAAAATAAACTAATAAAAAAAATACATTGTGCTTTCACCCACTACATAATATACATCACGTCAGTTATTCTGCCCAGTGGTTGATTAGTAAACCAGCTGCTTTGTTGACAACGTACCCGTTTCTGCACTCTCGTTGCTCTTCTTTTTTTAATTCTAAACCACAAAAAGCAATAGTAAATATATTTTCCAACGCAGGGATACACTGAATCTCACCCCGATCTTTTTCTAAAAACGTGACTTAAACACATTTGGGATGTCCCGCACAATTCACAAGTATCACTACTATAAGCACTTGTTCATTATCAAACTACCCCTATACTACATAATATGCCCCTATAACAAAGAACAAAGTGCAAAAACATCTTTAAACTTAAGCACTCTTGTATCGAAGTGTGATCGAAGACAAAAGTAAATCACCGCATATTCGCTTCATAAGTTTTATTTTTAATTCGTTGATGTATTTGCGGTTCATTCAATATCGGAGTCCATTTTGATTTCCACGCATAAAATACGCCTACCAATCAACATGCGATTTATAATACATCGCAGCGTGATGTCCACGGGTCAAAATTGTTTTTTTTAAACAAGTATGAGCACAGCTGTTCAATACTATTAATGATTCTGTTTTTTACACTTTATTTGTGATATTAAAAAGTAATTTGGTGTAGTAACCCTTTGATTTGATGATATATTTGTTTGCTAGTTATAGGTAAATATATTATTTATATATTATATTATATATCAGTATCTCGGTGCAAGTGTTGTTTATTTTTAAAAAGCTTCGAAGAAGACGGTAGTAAATACGTCATGATTGTTTTCTGTCTTAATTTTACGGAGCATTTGAATTGCGATTATGTCGCTCTATGAAGTGTTAAGGTTCAGTGTTCAAGTCCAAGGTGGGGATAAAATAATATTTTTAAATATCTCATTAAAAATAATTTATTAGTCACGTAGGCGAACATAGTTGCACTTATGACAGGTCAAGGTAGGTGAGACAGGGGTCATTTGGAACAAGCCAAATATCTGATAAATGGTTAGTGATCGTGAACGGGTTCAAAGAGAGAAAAAGAACGTCTTGGGAGTTGGGATCTGATAACCCCAGCTCGATGTTATTGTAACTACTTATGTTTCATATTTTACGGGTCGTATTGTTTTTTTTAAGACGTACAGTAATTTATTTGATATTATTTCATTTCGCAATGTGCGAATAGTTCTAATTGACCCCAGTCTCCTCTATATGATAACAGTTATTATAATTAAGAAAAGATTTTTTTTACTAATATGTTCAGGATTATTTCCAGGATTATTCTATCTCACTTACTGATTTGTAATAAATCAATACTTACACAATATGAAATGATTTTAAACCACAAGAAACCTCATTTAAAATCATTGGATTTCTATATTTTGCAAAATACGTAAAAAATTGGCAGAGTTATTGCTGTTTTATATTACTTTCGGAATTCACTAAACTGATTCCACGCAGAATAAAATCGTGATATTTGTAGCGTGAATGAATGTTTTATGGCTCTATGAGTCCGACCCCTTTGCTTTAGAGAGGATGGTCTTTAAATATATTTGTATTTATTGTTGAGTGCTTACCTAACCGTCACTCTGTTTTGTACTGAATTTTAATTCTACTTCAATTTACCATGACTATTTCAATACATAATATGGACCTGTAATGGTCATTATGAAATAAAATATATTTTGCTAATCTATCTATAAAAAATGAATCCTTATTTCCTTTGGTCACGCCATTAAGCGTGAACGGCTGGACTGAATTCACAATAATTTTTTTTGTTGTGTTTGTTATAGTCAGGAGAAGGATCGTATGAAGGAAAAAATTCAAAAAATTGCACGGAAAATTTTATAATATAAGAAAACATAACGACAATATTTGGTTTGAAATAACTGTCAGCGAACGACAGAATGCGCGCGTGCTTACATAGTTAAGACAGGACAACGTCTGTCGGGTCAACTAGTTATTAAATAAAAATAATTTTACTAATAAAACATAATTTTCATAGGTCACTTTCACTTTTCAATATCAATGGATCATTTTGAATGTTAGTTTGTGGTTTCGATTATCAAGTTTCCTCAATAAATATCCTATCAACAAACAGATAACATCCCACAGACAATTAAGAGTAATTCAGTTATCGAGTTTTTAGGACAATAATAGTGTGTAATGGCAGTGGCAGATGGGCGCGGTGCCGCTACATCCATAGATATAATCTGTGGCGCCCGCCGCGATGACATGCGCGCGCGCATCGAATGTCAACATGCATTTAAGTGGTGTACGCGTAGGTTTCACCTTTACGGTGCCTTTTTTGGTAGAACGGTAATGTTTAAATAAGTTGTAATGTAAGAATAATATTTAAAAAAAGGAAAACATTTGCAAACGCATTTCCTACGAAGCGAAGCAATTCTGTGATCTACAACAGAGACTCTATTTCATATTTTATAACCAGTTATCGATTGCTAATTACCATGTTGTGACGAATTCTTCTACAAATATTTGTAACAGTGAACAAAATTAGTACTGAACGCTTTACAAATGGCCACATACACACGCAAAAAGAGAGAAGAGAATTTTGATACTTAAAATTGCTGTAATAAGTTTCTTTTTAACCGCTTAAAATCCAGATCTTCTTAACACATACATATAGAAATATAGTTTAACAAACTTAGTTCATACATTCGGTTTGATGACATAATTTAAGTAACCTCTTAAGTAGCACGTACAAGTTGATCTCTTCATAACCCATACCTGAATAAATCTAGTTTAACGTAGTCCATACTTTCGGTTTGATGATATAACTGAAGTAACCTCCCCTTAAGTAGCGCGTGCCTACGACTAGCACTCATTTCCGACAGCACTCGGGCGGCACGGCGCCCCACTGTGTCGCACGAAGGTCTATCAAACCGCTAAGGACCGTATTAAAGCTCTGTAGGGTCTATCCACTATTAAAGGTAATTTTTAGTAATTTTTACGGTTGGGTCTAGGTGTAAATCCAGTCTATCCTCTATTAGAATTAGATAGATCCTAGAAATTAAAGATTTGTATTTGGAGGTATCTAGGTCTTTTGAGGTTTTATTGCTATTAAGCCATTCGACAGCATTAGCTATCAATCTTATATTCAAAATGCGAATTTCTGGAGATGTCTAAATGTTTGTTCCAAGTAAACTCAGAAACTGCTTGAAGAATTTAAAAGATCTATGTGCAGAAAGTTATGAATTACATCGACAATTGGCAGATTAATTCTCTTAAGTGATATTATTTGTGATGTTGAGTTTTATACATATTTATAATCGTTAGTTTTTTCCGTTTTTTGAACCTAATATCAATTTTTCAAAAGAAAATGTCGCTGACGTCTATTAGGCTGACTGATATAGAGTTTATTTATTCAAGATTTTATACCGAACAAGATCTTTTGTTTGGAGAGCCAAGTATTTTATGAAATAAGTAATTTCTGTTACACAACTGCTACATAGTGTTGAAGATTAGTAGAAAATAATCCCTGCTATATTTATGCACGAACAAACAGACCGTCCGATGGAAGAGATACACCATGCACATAGATATGTCGATAGACTTTTTATTTCAATGTCACGTTCTGTTGTTCGTGTTTGGTGTTTAGTTCCTCGCAGCGCCACCTGTGTTTGAACAGATGTACTGTCAATAAATTGAGTTAATGGAAAAAGTACGACGTTGATGTGTTCATAATTTCATGCGTTTACTATTCAAATAATAAAAGCGGTTATAGCCTAGTTTGATGTAGAAAGGACTGCCGAGACGAATGTCCGCAGGTTCAAAACAAAACGCACGCACCGCTGACTTTTTTAAAGTTATGTGTGTATTCTTTGTGAATTATCGATTGCTTTAACGTAAAGGAATATATCGTGAGGAAACCTGCTTACCTGAAAAATTCCTCAAGTATTTGAGGGCATATGTAATCTACCTGAGATATACCCCAAGAATTTTGAGGACATGTGTAATCTACCAATCCGTACTAGGCCAGCGTGGGAGACTAAGGCGTAATTCCTCTCAGTAGTAGCGGAGGCCTATGCCCAGTGGGACAGTATATAATACAGGGCTGATATTATTATTAATATATTGTTGAAATTGATAAACTTCTACAAGCAATATTTAATAGAAAAAAGACTGTATACCGTGAAGCAATATACTTTATTGTTAGAGAATCGAACCGCGTTCGATGTAGGTAATCGATAGGGTTCTATGTCATTGATAAATTTAACTACTTAGTGTTACTTCTTAGACGACCAGTCTATTTTCAAAATCCTTTAGATTCATACATAATCATCACCATCTTGCCGCAGGATGTCTACTGTTAAATATTGGCCTCGGCCCTCTATCAAAGATTTCCAGATCGACCTATTGGAAGCAGCCCGCATCCAGCGAATTCCTGCGACTTTTATGAGATCTTCTATACACCTCGCGGTTGGACGTCCAACGCTGCGCTTGCCAGTTCGTGACCTCTACTCCAGAACCTTCGTGCCTCATCGGTCATGAGTTCTTCGAGCTATATACCCTGCCCACGGCCACTTCAGCTTGCTAATCCGATAGACTATGTCGGTGACTTGCGTTCTTCTAAGGAATTCGTCATTTCTTATTTGATCATCAAAGCAGTCCTCTCTATAGCTCGCGGAGCGTGTCTGTCCTACATAATAAGAAAAAAGAGCTCTCAATGGCTTGTAATCTATGTACCGATATTTGATATGGTTAAACTGCAAAATATTCGTGATTGCACAAACTCGACAGCATTGTACGTACAAAATAATAGTGATATGCGCTTATTTTCATAGAAAATCTAGTCTATTTGCTACGAAGAATTTGATTCCTTGGCTATCTTGACAGGAAAAACACAATATTAGTAATTTCATCGTCACAGTGACCGAAGCTCCGTCAAAATAACTACTTTCATTGTATGCAAATGTTTGTTTAATTTAACTTCTTTACTTGCATAGAAAATGGTAATTCACAATAACTCATGTTTATGTTACATATATTTGAATACATTAATAATCGCTTTCACTCGTTCCGGTTGTAAACAGCGCTTCCGCAAATAAGGGACGAGCAAGCAGCTCGCCTGATGGTAAGCGATATTACCGGCCATGAGCAATATTAACTTCAGAACTTTGAATTATAAAACACTGCGTGGCCATTGGTCTAGGCCTTTTGACATTAGATGTTAGCGTAATTTAATATTAAGCTTTTTGTAATGAATAGTGTTCGTAGTGTTTTGTACAGTACTATTTACAATAAATAAATAAATGTTTAATAATGCCCTGTAATAGGGTGTCTAAACGAAACAACATGCATTTTGTGGCTTGGCGATAAACAGAGACATTGTGGTGATAATTATCCTGACGGACTCTCTCATAGATTCTTACCGTCATGTCTTGCTAACATGCACGTCAATGCAAGGAAAAAAAGATGTATACATTGATATATATTAACTAAAAAGGAGTTGAAAACAACCTATATAACATTCCGCTGGCTCACTATTACAGGGTTCTATCTTATATTTGATGTACAAATTTAATTATATATATCATATTCTTCTAAGTCTTCTTCCTCTTTCATATTATGGCTGCCAACGTTTATTTATCGATGATTTTGCCAATGACGAGTAATTATAGCATATACAAAACAAAAAGAGGCTATAAAATGAGATCGTTATTTTATCCCTCTTTTAAGCGATAATTTTCAATAGTCCTAACAGATAAGTAAAAGTAAGACCATTCGATGAGGACCATGAAGTGTTGTCTTCTCTAATTATAACCAACACGAAAATTATGAATCTCAATATTGCAAAATAATTAACAATTAACATAGAACCTTGTAATAATGAGCCAGCAATTTGCTACACTATCCTTACTTTGACAACACGTAGGTATATTATTTTTAATACCTTTCTTAAAACATAAAGCCTTAATGGGTATAATTACAATTCCATAATTCCGTAGGGTTGGGTACAAATGACCATAAGTGGCACGCGCCATATCTGATCCATGAGGCGTACGGCACCGATGTCATGCTAATTAAGAAAACACCGTTGTTTCAAACCAGTTTATTTTGACCCATATAGCCAAAAAAATTATAACGTATAAATGATTAAAAGAAAGTACGGTAAAATCGCTCGATATATCATTTTTTTTTCGGATTTTATCGCAGTTTTAATATTATTATTTTCGACGTTTAAAATTCGCTTAAACATAGAGAAATATTATTATTTATTTTTTTTATATTTTTTCGTTATTTTAATGCTTTTTTTTTGGCGTTATTTGAATGTCTCGAATCTTTCGAAGACTGCCATCTTCATGTACACAAGGCTTTCCTATATTATAAAGAACTCTGTGCACTGTAGATTAACCGACTTGTCACTTAAATCACAAGCAAAAAGTAAATAATAAAACGCAAAATTGTTTTTAATAAAATAATACGTCCAGAAACCAATTTGCGTCGACACATCAAGTGTTTACGTTAAAAGCTTTCATTACAGTTCTCTTGACACCGGTCATCATGAGAAAACAGGTTTTTGTGCCAAAACCCATTATTTTTGGCAGCTGAAGGCGCTAAATTTACAATGCTTGGAATGCAAACCTTGATATGAAGATTATATTTACAAAATTACTCGTTAACCTCACAAAATTGGCGTATAGGAAATAATTTGGATTGAACGATCTTTTTTTTATTTTCTAATGTAACTAGTATTAAGGTTCATGTTAATTGCTTATAGCTGATATTTCGATTGACATAGTTCACGTTTCCATTCAATTTATTTTTTGTTATTACACATTGGTTAACGCAAAATATTGCAATATTAAAAAAATATATTTTTTGTTAACAAAAATAAAGTTTTCGACCTTTCACCTTTCGACAGCTGATACCCAAAAGCACAAACATTAGCATCGATGTCATACGGGTTATGTTAGACCGGATAAATGCGTGCGCACAAGCGCGTGCCACAATTTCCTAATTAATTCACGGACCGAACACCAGGTGGCGTGGCAGATGGGAGGCTCATTTAAATTTTGATGTTATGGCTCTCTGCCGTTTACGGGATAGATATGGTCAAACCGCATTGTTCGTGCGGTTAGTCTTGATAAGAATAATTGTTTAGAACTTTCTTAATTTTAGATATAAATATGATTGAAATACCTTAGAGATACGTATCACGGTATTTTTAAAACCGTGGGGTTGTTGTATAGACTAGATTTCGTAGAAAATGAATAAAGTATTTTTTTATTGATGATATATCCATAAATATACACTTGGCTACATATCTCCTGGTAAAATATATACATGAATTTTTGCTTTCATTTGGCAAGAGCTAGCTCCTGATTGATTCAGAACTGTATTTATTGACTTTTTATATCAATAAAGTCTAGGTCTAGTTTAGTATATCGACCTATATTATGGGATATTATGTTAATTAATATAGCCTATGTAATATGTATTATCTTTAAAATACTACCCTCTTATTCATAGACGTTCATTACCTAAGAAAGGAGCATTGCTGTGATAACAAGTCTGTTTCTTAGCTTAGTATATCCGACAGCTTGCTGTTTGTTCAACTTTGTTTATCTGACAACCAACTAGATTCAAGTTGTATCTCAATATTAGCCAATCACAACGGCTCTATGTCTACGCACTGCGAAGACTGCCATGTCGTCAGCACTGAGAAACTGACGTTATCACAACAAAGATAGAGCTTAGATAAATAACGTCTATGAATAAAGGGGTTAGTGTTTCAACCTTCATAACAAATTCTTATTCGTTAGTAATAACTTACTAGCTATTACGTTTAACACTCAAGAGAAGCTATGAAAACCACATTCCAACAAATTACTAAATTACACAGATATTTGGAATTAATAATTATGTGTAATTAAAGATAATGTATTCCATTAAACAATATATAGGGTAGGTCGCTCCAGGTGGCGGCTTAAATTGGATAAAAGGTAATTTTGAAACAACCCTCTAAGGAGTAAAGAAGTCTTACCGCCAACTAATGAAGACAACAGTTGTAGAGTTACGAAAATTAAGACGTTCATTTTGAATATATTTTTTTATTACTCGATTCTATAAGACATAGTTAACAGTTTTTTCTTAATTTTTATTAAAATAAATGACTGTAATATATATTGTGTACTATTTTATATAGAAAAAAATTATTACAATTTATAAAAACCAAAACTTACTAAAACTCTCCTTAGTTATTTATACCTTATTTTAGAATTGAAATAAACTAAACTTAATTGTGTCGTTGATGAATTCTAATTTAATCTAACAGATTATCACATAAGAATCCCAAAAACTAAATTAATAGAACTAAAAACATTCTCAAATTTACAAAATCACACCATCTGTAAAACCATTAACCCTTACACTATTAATTAACCCTATCATATTTTATTTTATAAAAAAAACTGTACCGTCCATTCTAAAAATTCTTAACAATCATGCCAGATGTATAGCCGCCAGTAAAGTTTTACACCTGGTTCGGCCTGTGCCCACCCGGTGAGGGTATCTTGGGCCCATTGTCTTAGATTGGAACTGATAGTGGCAATTACAGGGTTGGTTTTCGTACCGTGTAAAACATCATTAGAGGGTTGTTATAGCGTCCGTTAAATTTGAATCGTGAGTTATGGGTACAATAGACTCTTGATGAATGGATTTTTTTGTATTTGCGTTGACGTCGTGGGTGTAGTCAAAAGATTAATAGAGTTATACGTAAGAACGTATTTTCACGGGTAATTAGGATTTTTGGTTACCTTCGTCCCAAGCCCAAAAAAAAGCCATAAGATATATTCAGCATTCCCGGTTAGTACATGATAATTTCGTTCTTCTAATCCAAATCGATTTGGACCTTTCCATCTGTAATGTGATTCAAGGCTCTAATTAAAGAGTACGTCGTTTTCTTTACAAATAATTTTAAGAGGTGACTGAAAACCAGCGCAGAACTAAACTCTGGTTTCGGTCAGGAAATGCTGAGTCTTTTCCAATTGTTTTTCGCTAACATCTATCTTCCTTAAATTTTTTGTTTTATTTGTTAATTTTAAGGCATTAATTACCTTTATTATTTTATTAATTTCAGTTATAACTCGCTTTAAAATAATTTATATGTCATAAGTAAATCTAAATAGTTCCTAAATTTCTAACCCTCATATTTGTAAAAGGACGTCGGTAAAATATTGGTTAGCGTAATTCGCGTACGTCGCGTATAAATTTAACGCATCAGGGACACTAAGTGTTTGACGCGTGGTCGAGCAGTAATGCGGTCAGACCGCGGTTTGACAAATTTACTTGGGGGAGCGTTTGTAACGTAAGGAGTGTGTTATAGAGAGAAATATTATGGCATGGTGGCGTAGTTGCGTCCAACTACCAAACCAATAACAATACCCTAAGATTTATTTATTTATTTATACATTTATTTATTTATTTATTTAAGGTCAGCCAACAGTTGTTTACACATCTCGTTACAAACTTAAATTATTTGGCACCATGAACATGTGCAACAACCACTTAAAGGCTAACACAACATGCACAAATAACGGTTGGAGTATACATTACAAAATTATGACAAAATTAAAATGTTTTTACAGAATTATTAGCTAAATTAAAAAAAAAACGTAAACAGAAAGAAAATACTAAAATTAAATTAATAGAAGCATATATGCGAAGTTATACAATCGAAGTTTAGAAACATATATTATAACACCATAACAGTTAATACTAATGCTATGTTATACAGATTTAATCTTAACAATTTAAGGTTCAAGATGTTTTTATTACATAGATACGTTGTCCGAGCTCAATACTGGCAAGACGAGCGGCTGTGTAGATATGTTACTATAGTAAATACTGCGCTGTTTTTACGTGCAATTTTATTAGTCTATGACGCGTCTATTCGTAAAACGTCATTGACAATACCAATATATTGGTTGCGGACTCCGTTTCCAGCACTTAGCTCGTAAAATAGTCGGGCTGTTGTGCGTGACGTGCATGCCAGCTATAAAACAAGCCAGCCTAACTCCGACCAGAAGCGCAGGATCTTCCTCGTGTCTCCACAGGCTTCTCGGAGTGACTCCGGTGAATCGAGGATTTCGGTATAGTTAGACGGTATGTAGAGAGACTTTTCCACCCTCACACCCACCACTACAACTCCTGTAAGCCAGTATCAGCAGTGGCACGCATTTTATGACACCGAGCAGTGAAGCTCGGCGAGTCTCAGGGAAAACTAATATGTCATTATCCCGCAACGAAATTAATCAAATAGAAAGATAGGGAGGAGTTGGAAATATTAATTGTCCACTAGTTAGACGTTAACACTGCAGTGCTGAGATCTTGGGTTCGTTCCCCGGGTTAAAGTGATATTGACCCGTTGGCTCGCCTCTATAATATCATAGGACGGAATATGCATGGCTAAAAGTAAGTGCACCATTCGGATCTCTGCCTACTCCTTGTTAGATAAAAGGTGAGTGTGTATTATGGTATAGTTTTGGAACACCAATACGTAAAATATTGACTTATGCCCATTACAATACAAAGATATGCATTTATTACATAAGTAGGTGTTGCTCATGGCTTCGCTCGCCTGGTAACCAGGTTAGTAGCGCCATCTATATGACGCTAGAGTAATCTATTTAAAATCGTATTTGAAAATGTATTACTTCTATCGGAGTGGCTCGCTGGCTGAAAAAGAAATAGCGAATGGTAAGGCGATGGAAGGCAACGATGATGGAAGTGTAGCTGGTCTCCGTGACAGTGCGATGATATTCAGCCTCGAGTTCACCAGATGTACACTCAATGTTTCCTTAAAACTGAAACCTCACAAATCTATTCGTGATCAAATACTAACTTACAAGTCACGCAACGTCTATATTGATATAAAACAATGCAAACAAATTCAAAGGTCCTTGCATCGATCGTTTATGCATTCAAGTAGTGATTACGTTATGGACAGATATCAAGGCACGCCAAGCAGCTAACAATGCGCCAGTCTAGCTCTTTGTTTTATTTTTACGACTAAATGATAAGCTTTCCTAATGGTTAACGACGCGACTGCCTGTAAAATTAACAAGTTTTATTTATTCCACTCACTGCAACTGATTGTAATTTGAGTGCGGTCTAATAGAACGACGTCTGAGGATGATTATCCCTCGGCCGTCGACATAAGTATGCTTGTTGGAACCGGATAAACTCAGGTTGATTCCAAAACGCAACACACTTACATATGCCACTATGGCGGGTTTTAACATCTTGTGTACGGCGGTCACTATCTGGGCGGATATAAAATATATCCTACCACCAGCATATTGATCTAAAACTTAGAAAGACGAACAGTATGGCAAAACTGCGCTCGTTGTTCTGTCACATAATATGGATCTAGTAATGCCTAGTAATTCCGTTGGCTACAATTTCCTTCAAATAGAAATACAACAGTTCTTACTAACAACTTCTCATTGGCTAAAAAAATATTTTAGGTATGTTAACATTGTGTCTCATTTCGAAATTGGGTCTCTATAAATATTCTAGCACAAAGAATAAACCGACAGACCTTAATTTAAAATGTCTTGTAGTCTTCTATTTTGCACTATTTGTCATGGTTAATGCGATAATTAATTTAAGAGCTAAGGGCGTGATATTCATTCACACCTATCCGGTAATTTGAAATGAATTATAGACCTTATCTCGTCTGCCATAAGACCTAAACAGCGTAAATGAAAATTTCTCTGGAAACATCGCATCGCAAGTGATATGATTTATACGTCATGATAATTAAAGTTTAGTACATCTTACTTATTGTTACTTATCCTATCATATCTTACTTATAAATTGAAAGATATTAATAATCTGATACTAATCCTGGAAACAATAAACAGTCTTCAAAAGTCAAAATCTTATGTCATAAAGCGCTTAACAGGAATTAAAAGTTGCTTAAATGTATTCATCTGTGGTAAATTTAAGAGAAATTTACTATTTATGCATGATTGACAACAGACATTCAAATACCTTCCCCGAAGGGATATAACATCTCCCTCTGGACAGAGAGTGCACCCATTTGTACACGTATGAAGTAACAATATTGCTGATCCAAGTCGTCCGCTACAAGATTTTAAATATCTATTGCCACGAAAATATCCGTGGCGCCATCTAGTAACCATCTATAACTTCATCTTTGATATACTTAGTAACAGCGCCATCTTGTCAAATAAACCGATGGACATTCTAAACTGACAGATGGCGCTTTATAACGACTTATAAAGTATGTGGACCCTTTATATTCAGCTTTACCCTTATTTAAGCTCTGAATTACTCTATGAACTGTGAAAGCATCGTAAAAGGTCATAAATATAGTCTCCAACACCGCTTCATTTAGTTTTACGTGAACATCTACTAAACAATTACATATAATTTCGCAGCACTGATATATTCACTCAGAGCTAGGGATGTGTCCCTCTCTAAGTGATTGCCTTCGATTGTTACCGTAAGTAAATAAAATATCGCCCTGATGTTAAATTTCGACTGGATCCCTATAACATTACTTCACATTATGTATATTACTCCTTGAAGTGTTTTTTACTCCAACACTTCTATTATACTTTAAGTGTACTTCTGAATTCATGTTAATCTTTTGTTATGACATTCATCATATTTCCTCATTTAAGATTCAAGTGCCCTCCTGTGGCGAATAATTGTAATTAGGTCATTGATCTCAGAAAAGCGACATCTGTTAACGAAGAAGCCAATGTTGTTATTATATCTAACTAGAGCGTTCCTTTTTTTACAGAGCCTCAACATTTATCAACACGAAATTCCTAGTTTGAATTATTGCCGTTTTTCGATAAACAACCCCAATCGCTTTTTTCAATCCATCGAGAAAATTACCAAATAGTCCATTGAAAAGTTACATTTGGGGTTGCGTTTTTTAGAGGACGCAATTTTATTTTTTTGAAGTGTAGGGGGGGTCAGTCTAAAGCTAAAACCAAGTTTGTGGGGTCGCCACCCTTGTCCCACGGCCGCCATCTTGAAAATAGGGGTTGAAATGGTTTTTACGATGTATCTCTTAAACTATTTATCTGACAAAAAAAATGTACAAACATTGTTTGTTGCAAATTAAATTCTCTACAACTTTGGTTTAGTAACTTTTGTCGTAAAACTATAAATAAAAAAGTTATAAGCGAAAATGTTAAGAAATTCAATGTTAAGCAATGTCCATTGCAACTTCATCAGAACGTGTGTTTATAAGGTACATAAAACTTTTTTGTACTCATTAATACCCAAATACCCAAGGACCATTAGGGAACAAAAGAACATCTGCCTGCTATTATTATTATTATTTCTAACCTCTCTTATTGTAAGAATAGCTGATAATATTGTGTTGAAGTTGTCCTAAGTAAGTTTTTCATTAGCATTTTGACTTTTAAAAGTCTTTTAAAAGTCAAAATGCTAATAAAAAAAAAGTAGTTTTCATTAAAGTTAAAATCGTGTCTAAAATCATTCGAAATTCTGCAGAATTAAAAACAGAATAAAATACATTCGCATGTACAGAAATATGTAGCACAACTAAAAGATATAAGAATCTAATATCTAAAAATATCTAAAAAACGCAAGGTAAGGCCTAAAAAATGTAACATTTCAATGGACTAAAACAGGACAAAGATATTTTGCATGATTGTAAATGACTCATTTTGGTTTGTTTATATTCAAGATCGGGATTGGGATCGTTTATAAATCAATAAATGATAGCAATCGCTTTTTTAAATCCATCGCGAAAATTACTTATAAGGACAAAGGTTTTTTCTCGGGATCGGGTTGAAGGTTAAGATTACGATGGTTTATCGAAAACGACGGTTTGTTAATCCAGAAATCTGTGAATACCAAATGGTATTGACATAAAATTTTATAAGCTCGCGAAAGTGAATATTTTCATAGACAACTTGCACTCTATAGAAATATTCTAATACGCATCCGCTTTCTAATAAACATTTTAAAACCAGTTCGAAACACAATAAATCTAATAAGAGCATTTTAAAATCAAAAATGATGGACATAGCAAGCTGCACAACAGTCAACTGACAATAGGCAATCAAGCTCGCGCGAGTCCCTCACCCTGGGCAATTAGATCGGATTGTACCACACAAATGGTCATTTAGGGCTATTTTTTAAATTCAAATGTTTAAAAAATCGCATACAACAATGATCCTACTGGTTATGTTGGCACGGGTTGTACAAAAGGTCATTAGTTAACAATGTTTAAGTTTTAGGTCACATAATAATATAATTATTGTGTATTATAATGCGTCAATGTTGAGATTTAGGTCAGATAATAGAGTATTATGTATTTACATAACAATTTTATAATGATAAATTGAATTATTCCAGTATAATAAACTATCTGACAGCTTCTGGGACACGGGTATTCCCTATTAGGGAGTAGTTTCTTTTACATTTAAAACTTTACAAAAAATGTCTGATTTGAGCTAAGTCAACATTGTTTTTAAGTCGGTAAAAACAAAATAATGTTGAATATAAAAAAATCTTGTTTCACTATAAGTATCTATTTTTTTTTACACGTACCTATTATTTTACTAATAGTGCCTTTCTATATGGATTTACGCTTGTACGATATTATCACCATCTGTCACATCATAGGTAGAAAATGAGCTTGGTGAACCGTGACTGCACTAAGTACCCAGTAAATTAGTATAACTTCTCATTGATTGAAATAAACTAGCAAAAGATTTTTTAATAAACCAGTGTTTTTTTAAATACATTTTAACAAATGGTTTAGGCTAACGCCTTACAAGGGTCGGCTTATATAATTATACCACTTTTGAGTGAGCGCTTCAGGCTTTCGCGAGCCTTTGAAATGAAGTGACCAAGCTGAGGGCTACCTACTAACGGGTTACGGACCATTGTGCAGGATGGCCACTGGTAGAGGATTGATGGGCCATTAGGGATGAGATTACTTACAATCTGTCCATGCCCGTGCTCGTCAACACACGGGCCGCAACTATACGAAGGGTCGGGGGACGGGGAACGTGGCGAAGTCTGGGCGACAAGGAATTGCCATCTTATGGAGTGTAATAGACCAGCGTTTTATTATAATAGTTCAATATTTTTTCCATTGGTAATATTTATATAGCGTTGTGTATATACGACTAGCAACTACAATAAAATCAGTGTCGAAAGTTCTCGGCATTAGTAACAAAAATTTTGTATTTCTCAAATATTCCCAAAATAACTATACAATAATACAATTATTGCTACAAATGATTTTCCTTTACCATTTCTTAATAGCGCCTAATAATCTTGAAAAGCAATGTCTCTCGTTTTACTTTTCTACTAAATCCTTAAGGCGCTCTATTATCTTATATTCAACAAGACAAAGATATTGCCAAGGCGTTTACTAAAGGAACTCAATAATTTTATGTTCATCATGGTTAAGTACATAAATGAATCGATGATATTACCGTATTGTCTATCTATGTCACCAATCAGAAGTGCAAAGATAGAGGGAAATTAGGCATTACGAAACTTAGCGTATAATATCTTAGATGATGAGTAGAAGCAGGGCTTTTTTGTGGGAGCATGCGGGGGCATACAGTGTCTCCAAAGGAGGTTTTGAAAATATCGAAAAAATTGTCATTAAAAAGTACAGGACGGGAGGGGGATACAAAAAAATATGGACTGAAAACCTTTTAGTATTAGCGTGCCGCAAAAAGAAGTTACAAAAAAAGGCTTGAGTATGAGTACATATATTACAGACTAGCTTTTGCCCGCGGCTCCGCCCGCGTTATAAAGTTTTTCGGGCTAAAGTTTTCCGTTATAAAAGTCACGCTATATATTTTCCCGGGAGCCTATGTTCTTCCCAGGGTCTCAAACTGTCTCCAAATTTTATCCTAATACGTTGGGTAGTTTTTGAGTTTAACACGTTCGGGCAGACCGATGCAGCGGGGGATTTTGTTTTATGATATATTTTTGTAGAACTTTTTTAAGAGGAACAATCCCGTCATACATTATTGTTGCATAACTTTAACCGTTTACGCAGCGCACGCAACAGAAGCTCTCAAAACTAATAAATTGTCCCCGTTTTTGCATCATGTTTCATTACTGCTCCACTCCTATTCGTCATAGCGTGACGATATATAACCTATAGCACTCCAGGAACAAAGGGCTATCCAACACAAAAAATATTTTTTCAGTTCGAACCGGTAGTTCCTGAGATTAGCGATTACTGCTCCGCTCCTATTGGGTATAGCGTGATGATATACAGCCTATAGCACTCCACGAACAAAAGGCTATCCAACGCAAAAAGAATTTTTCAGTTTGGTCCGGTAGTTCCTGAGATTAGCCATTACTGCTCCGCTCCTATTGGGTATAGCGTGATGATATATAGCCTATAGCACTCCACGAACATAGGGCTATCCAACGCAAAAATAATTTTTCAGTTTGGACCGGTAGTTCCTGAGATTAGCGCGTTCAAACAAACAAACTCTTCAGCTTTATATAATAGTATAGATTCATGCAGTGTTTTGTCGTTAAAAAAAATGTTTGTGGTTATAGGCAGGCGTGATACTTCACATCATACATTTCGTTTTATCTCCGTGATGCATACAAAGAATTTAAAACCTTTTTCAGCTTTATGATTAATAAGTGTAGAATGATATCACAAGAGCTTTAGACTCCTAGACAAAATTAATTTTGTTTTGCTATTGCTACACATTACACATATCATGTTATAAATTAATCATTCCTATTATTCTATTTAAATTTCTTAATTATCAAGTGTTGGTTACATTGATAAACTAAAATAAACCGCCTAAGATTCGTCTAGATAACTTAAGATCAGTGACTTCATTGCTAAGACATTTTTTTAGGCGCAAGGTTTATTTAAACCAAGGCCTATGATTTATACCTTTTAAAGCTATCAAGCCCAATAGGGTATCAGTTTTTATTCATATAGGGAATGTTAGCATGTGATAATTTTCTTTAATATACTTGTATTTTATGTAAGCTTAATTTATAATAAACAGCATCTATCGTCCAAACGCAATACTTACATGTTGAGAACAGTAACTGCCTACCCTCACATAAATGCATAAGCGAGCTTATGTGTTGTGTATATATGCTATACGTCTATTTTTTGTCGATTGAGTAGATAGAGATATGTACATTTTATTTAAACAGAACATAAAAATTACATCAAATTTAATTCAGTTAAATTTAAGAGGTAAACACTAAATACCCACCAGCTGTTAACATTTTATGAAATTTCTATAGAAATGGACATAAAAATTAAAATGATACCAATCTGTCCCTTAAAATAATGTTATATTATTGTTTAATATATTCCTAAAAACAAGCAAATATATCTCCAAATCTTAACTGTACAAATAAGTTAAGAATTGAAAAAAAGGTCACCAAATATTTGAACTGTTTAATTTAGTAAGTCGTGAGTGTCGGTGCGTCACCGGTGACTCCAGCCGCGTCAATCTGATGACTCATGCACCCTAACCCTGTATACAGTTTTTGATTTACTGTTTTAGTAACCCGTTTTAGTTTTTGAGATAAGTAAGTAAATAATTTCCCTAAATTGTTTTTTTATAATTCGCGGTGTTACTATTACAAGGTTTTCTGTTAATTTTTACTTAAGTATGTTAAAAAATAATATTTTCACGTTGGTTAAACTTTGAAAATACAATCAATTATCATTTACTACGTACGTAGTATTATTATTTGATAAATATATATATTTTTTTGGACAAATGCAACAATGAAAATTTATGTAATTACTCAATTTTAAGAAGTAAAATCAAAGGAGCAAATATGTAACTATGAATTCAAAAAGTATATTGTCGTCAATCAAATAATAATAAATTTACATAGTATCGCATCATAAAACTTTAAGCAATTTCAATTGTAGAATCCTTTCCTGAATTTCCGACTTAAAAACCACAAAAAATAATCAATAATATGTATACCTATTAACTTCCCAATAAGTAAGGTAAACCTTTAAAACAAGTAGGCCATCAACCATTTTGAGCAGCCAATCCATCTATTCCGCTCAGAAGCGTTTTTTCATACGGAACCATTCCCAATTAGTACAACCTTTTATTTGCTCCCGAAGTCGCGTGGGAGATGGTCAAAATTCCGGGACACACGATTGGTCGCTCCAGGAAGTCATTATTTTTAGGGTATTTTTTGGGATCTTTGTGTGAACAGGCGGCTTTGTTGGCACATTTGAATGATTCTTTGTAGTTTTCTAACGATGTATTAATATACTTATTTTGTATTTAAAATGATATTAACACAACATTTACTACCAGATGTAATATCTATAATTAGGTACTTGAGGAAAGGAAACACAAAAAATATCATCTCAAATGTTTTTTTTCAGGTCTATAAATTCTGTATAGATCGATTGTTCCTCTTTAATTGAATATGGTATAAAATTGATTTTGGTCCTAAATTTAACCAAATACCAGTTTATTTTTCTTTGTATACCTAATACCTTATTTAAACTAACTTCTTAAGTATTTTATTTCTAAATGAAATGTTTGGTCTCAGGAAGTGGAGATAGGTTGGTACACTTGGCTAGACGCGATGGCGACAGGTGTACAAGGAACCACTGAATAAGACCGAAGACACTGGCTGAGTCACAAGCAGACTACCAGCCCGATGGTCCAATGAGATGAAGTATGCCAGCAAGGAGTGCGGGAAACTCCCACAGGACCAGGAAGAGTTGCGACATCAGTAGAAGACTACACACAGCAGCGGGTTTGGTCTCTTTACATAGTAAGCAAATATATAAATTGTTAAGTGAAAAAAACTACATATTATTTCACAACCTGGGGTGCATAACGAACGCACTTGTGTTATGCTCAAAACTGTGTGCCGCTGCAAGAATTCTGTTACCATACAGGGCTGTCGGCACGATTTTATTGGCTCATACGAACAAATATTGGCCTCGTCAAAAATAACTGGAATTTGTTTTAAATGAATAGTCAACATTTTGTACATGGTAACGTCAGTGCTGGCGATTATTTTCATAATAAAATAAGATACTAGAAATTTTTTATTTCCCTCCTTCATAAAACTTACAATAGTGGTCCAACCGTCCATGTGAATTGGGATCAGCCTGTGTATATCCGGTGTCAAAGAGGCCGGCATAATTTTGGCAATTGATGAGGGATGATCGTCTCTTGTCAGTTGACCGTTTACCATCAGATGCAGGCCGGTCACGTCACGATACCCCCAAAAATCAAATTTCGGATTTCAATCATATTTATGTTCCATTTAATTTTGATGAAAAAATATGAGGAATATAATTTTAAAAAATATATGACAAAAATATATACCAACTCATCCAAAATATATAAAATGAAGGTATTAGAGATAAAATAATAGATGACAAAAGTATAGTTTAATTATTTTTATTACAATACACAAATTTTCACAAAATCTTTGTACACGCATAATAATTTTAGTACAAATATTGTTTCCCCACCTCAATACGTAAACGAAAGCCATTCATTTACAATGTGTACTTTTTACAAATTGTAAATCGAATTGCTGACTGACCATTGTTAATTTGACCTTATCTTACAATTTCCAGGCACCGAAATGCAGGTCCATAGCAGAGAATAAGTAGGCGCTACAACAAAGCATATTGATTGATTGAAACAGTAAAATAATTAAAATGACATTGTGAGCATTTGCTTAACATTTTTGTCTTCGAGTAAATGATAATCTAAATTAGACAAACATGCAATTGAATAGTGGCTTAGGTTCGATATGGCATGATACAATCAAACTAATCCTATTAAATTTCTCGGTTTTACTTTGTATTTATGTGCCAAAATTTGATTCATGTCCTAAACCCTAACTACGTTCCTGGCAAATTATATTTACAAATCTAAACTAAATATTAGCACTTAATAAATTACATCTAAAGGACAGAATAATAGGAAGCTTCCCCAGTTTGTGGAGACAAGAACAATTATTGCGGAGATCACAGACTAGATTGAAAAATGTTTTAAAAATGAATTTTGAGTCGTTTAGAAAAAATCTCAATGAGCATACACTTAAAGCATGCCTTAATAAAAAAAGGATAAGTTCATTAAAAAAATGTTTTTGGAATCTGATTTAATAAATGTCAAAAGTTAGTATCTATTAATTTTATAGCGATACTAAAAACGTACATGATTTCACATGACTGGAATTAAATTTAAGTTTAAATAGCTACCATTTTTATTTGTAATTTATAATTTGCATCTACTTTATATTCGTAAAAAAAATCAACAGGATTTTAATTTCCATAAAGATTTAGTCTAAAATCTATTCCATAGTGAAATGCAGTTTATTACATTTGGCTTCTAGTTGTGTACAATTAAATAAAAGTTCCTTATTATAAATTAACGCGTGGCAATAAGCACAATATTTTTGGACGTGAGTCCGTTTAACCTAAGCGAGTCCTTTGGAATCGCACCCTTATGTTACAACGCTAATTTGAAATGTCATTTTTGACAGCTCACATTCACAAGATGGTAATGTCAAAAGCACACTGACCACCAAAATTAACCATGACAGGTCGAAATCTTTTCCCTGTAGTGTATTATGCTTGCTACACAAGTAGCTCAAAAATTCGAAACTTCAAATCGTTTATATATTTAGTGTTCTTACCAACATTTTTTTTTCTCTTCACAAATATTATCATAAATGAATTTACTTTGCGCAAAGAAAACAAAAATGTTTCAATGAAATTTACCGCCTAGGAGATTTGAAATTTGTTCAGCTTATGTGAATCTTACTTATTTACTTATTGCTGATAGCTATTTTGATAGCGTTCAAATTGACAATTTAAATTAAAGATATATATTAATCACATAATTTAACATGGTATTTGCATTTAAACCATGCTTGTGATTGTAAACCAAAAAAATCCACCATAGCGAACTTAGTGTAAAATTTAGACAAATTTTAGCCTCTTTACACGCCAAAAGTATGCAATAGATAATTTTGTTATAAAAATCAGGAATAGGCATTTTCCATTAGTATCTACTTATATAAATACGTTATATATCTTTGTTAATAATTTAAATCAAACGATTTTATATACCAACATGTCGCGTTTTACATTAAACTAATGTTAAATTATTTTCATTAATTCTCCTTGTCGCTCGACGACGAATCTGCGTGTTTCCGTAGTGTCCAGTAATCTGAAACAAAAAAAATTCTTTTAGATTTTTGTACAATAATAAATTAAGGGACTTTAACAATTATAAAAAATCGTATAAATAATACCATATTCTTTACTATTTCAAACACTTTAGCATTGTTTTTAATTACACAAAACAAAAAAACGCATACAAAAGTTTAGTATTACGTGGCAATATTGGCAATTATTATTTTGATGTTCGATTATTTGAATCTGTATGATATTTCCTTCGTCATTATTTATTTAAAATATGCCTTAATCAAATACGTTTTTTGAGTAAATTATAACGGATATAATAATTTAAGTTTTCTGCATATTTAATGTGTTTTTTTTTTTATTAAAGACAGACATTAAACAGTATAGTTATAGACCGGGCATCGGGTTCAAATTTGTGCTCTAAAAGTTGTTACCAATGAGTAATATATTTACAGAAAATATGCTAATATGCACATTAAAAACTTGCAAATCACGATATGGAAAAAATATTAAGTATTTTACATTGGTGTTTTGCTATTTCACTGTAGATTACTAACCATCGCATGAGCGAAAAAATTTTGTACGACAATCTTTCCAATGTTCATTCTATATAATCTTACAACTGTTTGGCTACAGCATAACGCTAACTGTTGGGATAGATCTTTAAAAAAAATCTCAAACTCGTTTATTTAAAGTATTATGTAACCCAACACTTTATTAACACTTAATGACAAAATTCACAGTACCACGTTATACCTAAACTGCGTCAAATAAAAAGGTTGGAAATAAAAACATAAAAAGACACCATGAGAAACACAGATTCCCACGGCAAATTGTTCGAGTTATCGAAACGGATATTGCAAATACCGGTGCAAGGTCCACGAATGTTACGAAACTTCCCGAAATTAATATGGTGTGGGACATCACCATTCTTATGTTGTTAAATTTGAATATGCTTATTAAAGTTTGTTTAAAAAAACATATTTTATTTGTAATTTGAATTTAACGCTTTTTACGTCGGACAGGCTAAAATCAAATGTTATGATACATTAAAGGCTGATTATAATCGTCTGATATTTATTTGTAAGATAAAACATGAACGAATTAAAATGATAATTGTATAAGATATATTTTATGTCCAGTCTGGTCATATTTTATCTGAAGGATAACTTTTAGTTTAATAATGTTTAAATAATTATAAAAGTATATTGCTCACGGCTCAGAGAAGCGTGAAGTTTTTCAGCAATAAAAGTCCCACTTTATATTTTCCAGGAATCAAAAGTAGGCTATTCAACTCCGGAGTAATGACGCTTCCTATTAGTGTAATAATTCGAAATCGGTTTAGTAGTTTCTGAGATTAGCGCGTACAGACAAACTTCAGGTTTTTATTAGTATACATTATGTATTAACTTCAGTAAAGTAATCGATAAGCCTTAAAAAGGGCAAATTGTCATTTTCAACAGGAGGCTTGGGTAAAATCGAACTGCTAACCTATGAGATTAATGAAAGGAATTCTTTTTTCTTTATTCTCTACGTTAAGCATAAAAGGTTAACAGAAGCGCAGCGATCATTATAATCATCACGATAATGAGATAGATTTATAAAAGACAAAGCAATTTTGCAACTTTCGATACAGTCTACAAATACTTTTAAGATAAACAAGAATTTCTAATAAGACACATTACACATCGTCGGCATATCAAAAGAGTATTAAAACAAAGTGATTGAATTACTCAGGGAGGTGGCAAATGTTGTTTTGCTGTTGCAAGTTGTCGGATATCGGAATATCGACCTTATAAATATGTAATACAGATATTTCTCTGTTTTTATAACGGCTGATCATATTTGTTGATTACTTTTACATACTATCGAATAAATTACTTGTAATTAAATACCGTAGTTTATGTCTTGTAATCGTAAGCATAGATATAGTAATTATAGTAACTAAGATATAGTTGAAGATATTTATTTTTTCACAAGAATTACATTAATTTATTTAAAGAAATACAATATTATACCTTTTTGTCGCAAATAACATAATGCGCGTGTGAGAGGTCGATAGTTCTAAATATATTATTATTAATGATACTGTTTAATGTCTTTGTAAATATGTAATATTTTCTACTTGGACACATTAATATCTAATTATATTGAGAAATATACAGCCTTCCAATTGTTGTTTAAAATTAAATTAAGTATTTACGTAAATTTTGCTTTCGAAACCCTATAATGCATACTGATATATCAGTATAATGTATAAGTTTTTTTTAGATTCATAATAAACTATCACATTTTAAATATTATGAGATAAAAAATATTTTTAAGTTTCAATACATAGATTATAATCCCTCCACAGACATTCGCGTAGACATTAAGCCATTTCAACCATGTCACTATGCAAACTGAAATAAAACGTTTAAAATGATACTTTTACGTTTTGTTTATAATTCAAGTGTGAAAACAACAGGAAAAAACCTCAATCTAAGCTCAGGAGACGGCAAGAACCGGTCGTGTTCGACTTGGGCCAAGTGTGGCCAAAAAAACCACGTGTAGAGTTATTTATCGATACTTGCTCGCTACCTGATTACGCGGCCGACATTGTATGCCGACATCAATTCTTATACGTCATTATTTTTTTACGTTTTTACAATACTCAGGTTAGTAATGTGATTATTTTGTTTGTTGTAAATTTTTTGAGTTTTTGGCTGGGTAATTAATTATATGGGCGAAGTTGGGTGCTTGTAAGGTACGTTGGAGTGGCCTGGACCATCCATCAATGTTAAAATTAATATGTCGATTATACGGTGATGTGTTTTAATATTCTTGATATCAGACGTTGTCAAAATTTAGTAAACGGAGTTAAAATTTTGAAGGGCTACTTCGGGTTTACAAAATTATATAAATTACAATTTTTTAGATACGATAGTTTACTTAGGAGCATCGAAATAGTGTAAATTAATGACAAAATAGTGCAGGGAAATACCAGAATTAACATCATAAAATGTATTCAATTATCTAAGTTGATTATATTCTAGTCTGCAACATTCAAAACGAGACAATGGTCTGTTTTTTTTATTTTATTATAGATTCGATACCCTTGTTGGGTCGAGTGGTTATATCGAGACAATAATCATAAAATTAACAGTTTTTTACAAGGTTAATATACCTACGTAATATATTTTTTTTATATAAAACTCTTTGCCGTTAAACCTTTTGGGTAATTAAATAAATGGTCTTATTGTTTAGATTTGTACCTGCTAAGTGTTAATCTTTTACGACTTTTGTGAATAATAGCTATATAATTGCCGGTACTATGATATGAGCCTTGAATATGCTTTTAAAAGATGTTTTTCTATAATACTTAAATAAATTGCTAGTTACAACTGGACTTTCAAGGCCTAACAATGATAATAGATTGAACCTACAATAGCAATAAATATTTCGTTGCCTCAATTTGTCAATATTATACATAAGTTGAGTAAGGTTTACGCTAAGGTTGATTGGGAGAGAATACCTATGGCATTAAGTCTGCCTTTATATATCTGTGTATTAAGGGCAATAAATTAAAAAAATAAATATTTATCAAAAGAAATATAAAAAATTATTCCTCCAAAAAAAAAAAAAGACAAATAGTCAACCTATTTTCTAAACATGGTATTTAGCTGACGACAACGCGTACGCAAAACACCGTAATTGTTTAATTTGTTAATATTTTTATCACGTTCAGTATAGTTATTTATACAAATACATTGGACTGTTAACGGTACCACACACCCACGCTAGCCCACGTAGTATGAGCTGAGTGTAATGCTAAATAACAAATAAAAGACCCCTTTACTAGCATTCCGGTTTTGATATAATGAAAGCGTAGACGAATCCTAGTTTTCCCCAACTTCCTCTTTTTAAGAACTCAGAAAACTTTAAGAATACTACATTTAAAGTTAGAAGCACGTAAAGGTATTTATAAATATTTGATATATTTTTTGCTGCATTACTAGCAAGTCCATAACTTCCATTATGGTCTCAAAGGCAATCAAATAAGGTTTAAAATTTTATAACTATGAAATGCATATCATAACCTCTGCGAAGCCGATAGACTTGACGGCAATTGACTGTTCAATGATCATACTATTAGCCAATTTGCTACAATACCCGATATTTGTGGGAAAGTGTAAAAACGTTCATAATCAATCCGATTCCCCCAACAACGATATTTTAATTATCGTGTTAAAAAATGTGTAACTAGGTTACAGTGCTAATTGGTACATATCTGCTTCCGTTAACAAAAGCAATTAGTGTGTGGCCACCTAGAATAAACGGAAATGTTTGGAAAATTGTAGGCTAGCCCGCCCACATCAGTATACACCTCTTTACGCGTTGGAGGTTAAGAGAAAGGAAAAAATAATCTGTGAGCGCATTCCTTGATAAATCAAACACCAGTTGATTGATTAATTCCCGTAATGGTTTCGCAATTGCAATTCGCAATTCCTGTCTTCGTAAATAATTGGGTATATTGATTTATTAAAATGTTTTCAGATGATAAATAATTAAATTATTTTAACTAAACTAGTTACGAGTACATTTATCTTTTGAATTAAGTCGTAGCCTAATAACTACGACATTGTTTATACTAATGCAGTTGCTATGGTTACTACATATTATCTAATATGGTTTTCTTTAATGACGAGACGAGCTTGCCGTCACATAATGGTATGCGATACGACCGCCCATAAACAGTAGAAACAACATCCAACACCTTGAATTACAAAGTATTGATCGGTATCCCACTGCGCTCACCATCCTGAGACATGAGATGTTATGTCTTATTATGTCCAGTAGTTACTCTGGCTACAATGTCTTTCAAACCGGAACACAACTGCGACTACACACTGGTGCTTGGCGGCAGAAATAGACATTGCGGTACTTACCCAGGCGTACTCTCACCTATGAGAGACATACCAGTTACCTCCAGGGGCATGATTCTCTACGACAATGTCGAACTTGTAACACGGCGTGTTTCGTTAACTTCGTGTTATGACTGTGTAAGAGTATTCTGGATGCTAATTTGACATTTCATAAACACGATGAGGTGTGACACATCCGCCTTATGGGCATGTTACGAATTGTCAAAATAACGTGCGGCAATCCAGCGCGTCTATGCGCGTTTAGACAAATTAATTATTTAGATACAACGACTGTATAATTTCTATTGACGATAGTATCCTCTTTACATCGTGAAAACTCAAATATAATATTCTACCTTATCAGAAACAAAACAAACATAAATCCTAAATGATAGAACTATTATTCTTACCTATGTTTTGTATCTTGATAGTCAAATTTGTGTTATGGGCTCAGCGGTGAAAAATAAGCTACTTTACTACTGGCAACCCGACTTTTGACAACAATTGAGGTCAATCAAGTTTATTTTTATTACTTCGATGTAATATTTCTATTAGTAAATAGATAGGCCAAACAAATATAAAACACTAATGAAGGTATCTTTTTAAACAATGTTTTCTTAATTATGTACATTACAATTAATACTATGTAGTTTCTTTGTGGTGAAAGTTTTGTACCTATAAAGTTTGATAACAATAAAGATTATTGAAGAAATTTTTACTAGTTATACATTATTGTTGTTATAAGTAATTGGTAGAGGTCTTAATCAAGGGCTTAGCCAGCTTTAAATTAAATATCAAAATCTTCTAAATGTGAATATCGATCCAGGGAACAAAGCAAAAATTTCATGTAGGTAATCCCAATAATTTTACACAATTACAAACAAAAGTATGTAATCATGTTAAATCTAAAATTGTTTGTACAAACACTTTCTTTTTATTTTAGGAGACCAAAGGCATCTTACATTGAATACTAATGTTAACAAAACTGATAATATCAAATGTAATAATAAAATAATTTCTTTTACAGGATAGTGAATGTAATGCAAGATATTCCAAATAAATAATAGTAAAATATACTCAGTTTTAACAACATATTATTTTTGTTTTATTTTTTATTTGTTGTTCAGTCTTAGATAACATAATATACTTAAGTAAAATTTCTATACATGAGTTTGAATGTTTGTTAATTAATCAGTTTCACCTTAATAACTAAATGAATGTGTATGAAATATGGTACTCAGACAGTGAGCTGTGGATTGAATAGAGTACTTTTTATTCCAAAAGATTAATTCCGGTTGAGCGGCAAATAGAAGTTACTAGGTAATAGAGCTATAAATTTTTAAAAATAACGTTTAATAGGCAATATACACTTATTTTAATTATTGTTGGTAAGTCTGTTATATGTGAGTGTCTGTCTTAATAGTTATAAGGTGTCTACGGCAATGTCTATTTCTATAGCCAAGTTAAACTGTGTCCATGCACTGATGTGTACCAGTTTAGAGGAAATTGTAACTAGCGTAATTACTTTATAAGACCTAAAATCTTTGTCTCATTCTGAAAACCTACTGTGGAACGTCACATAGTGCTTTACAATTCAAAGTTCCGGATGGCATTGTAACTGTTTATGGGCGGTCGTATCGCTTATCATCAGGTAAACGGCATCCTCGTCACATTATTTAACTCAATAAAAAAAAAAGAATTTGAGTTAATGCCTTGTCGATTTTGCAACAAATTTTATAATGGAAGGTCCGTAGAATTCCTATTAATATACGTTGTTAGCGCTAATTTAACATAAACTGCATAAGCACAACAGCATTTACTATTATTCATATAACAGCATTCGTGTAAAATCTTCAGTAGCATTCAATATATCAATTCAATTCAATTTTTAAAATGTGGCTTTAGTAAACAAATCAAGTAAATAAGTCAATGACATTGACATTTGACAATAATTTTGAAGTTATATTTTTCGTTTGAAAACAATCACAATCTACAGAAATTTCTTTAAATTATTTTTATATTCCTTTCATGTTTCTTACATTTAAGTATATACAAAAATGGGATTAAATAAAGTTTGGCAGTGATTTATTCGAGTTACATCATTTAATATCACGAATACAAACAAAAAAGCCTTTTCAAAAACCGATACTTGCCGATTCGAGGGGATGAAAGATTTCTGAACGCATTAACACATCGTAATATAAAAAAATATTAAGCATAGACAACCTATCGTATGGCATACACAATACCTATTTATCAATTACACATCGTGGCGCGTGTATGAAACGCGTTTGTGTTTAGAGCTTGTTTTGACAACACGCGTTTACGGTGTGTTATCGCGAGTAGCATAGGGAATCAACCTACAGTTAACATGTTACTGTTCTAAATAAATTATTTTCATTTCCACCATTGTGAGAACGCAAATGTAATGTTAAAAAGTCCGACAAGGATATAAACATTGGTTCTGTGCCAATACATTCTGAGAATCGAAAACAAGTATAAGAATTATCATTTGGTAATTCATTTGATTCGAAGAAGCGTGACCCCGATCGTATGTCCCCATAATTATATCAGAATGAAGTATTGAGCTTCGTTTACACCTTAATTTATGCTTACGAGTATTAAGAATGAAATAACATTGATTTTTGTGATAATTTGTGGCTTGGTGTCGAGGAATAATCTGTACTTATGTATGGAAAAAGAGGCGCAATAAATCGCACAAAACAATTTCCGAAAAAAGTAATTGCATGTTTAAGTGCTAATATAAAACATAACTATCCAGTATGTTTTTTTTAACTTCTTAAATCATTGTTATATTACATTATGTTTTTTGAGACCGCAAAATTAAAACGTTTTTTAACGAACGTTTTTAATTAACTTTGTTTAGAATAAGTAGGCATAAATTTAGCATGAAAGTAATTAAAATTAGACATAGAATAATCTGAATTTTTGAAAGTAACTGCAGTGAAGTTAAAAGTAGTAAAATATTTACTTTAAGTTCTTTAAAATTCTATCGAAAATAACTTTAGGTTTATTATATTAAAAATACTAGAAAAACGTAATTTTTTATATAAGTAGAGGTTGTTAAATAAATTTCCTATTACTTCTATTGCAAATAATAATCCTCACTCCTTACTTACGCATAATATTCTCTTCCCAATACTTGTAAAGTATGGCGATACAAATAACAATTTACAATCACATCACGGATAACGATTGGTGGTGTGTCCAGCGATAAAATTAAAAAATATAAATAAAAGGGTGTGACCAGCCCATCGCAGAGACAGCTTACTTTATCACCAACGTTACGTCGAATACAGAATGTTGTTTTAAACGCAATTAATTCAGCATTCTGCGAATCTTGGAAAGTTAATAATATTACATTGAGTTATGAAAGGTATCAGGAACTATGCAAATCTAGGCATAATTTTCTTATATAAAATACAAACCTACTAATCTATACATATTATAAAACAAAGTCCCCCTTTCTGTCTGTATGTTATCGATTTTCTTAAAATCTACAGGACGGATTTTTATGAAATTTGGTATGGAGATAGCTTAAAATTCTAGGAAGGTTATAGTTTATCCCGGGAAAATATATATTGGGACTTTTATCTCGGAAAAATTCTTCGCGTGGGCGAAGCCGCGAGCATAAGCTAGTAGTGTATAAGGGATTCAAATTTTACTTAATATATCACCATAGTAAAATTTGCACGAATAATGTGATTTGTTAGTGTAGGTAGTCTAGAAGTCAAAAACCATAAACAAAAGAGTGACTCACAACACATTCCCATATAATGTAACTGGATATACTCCCGAAAGTCAAAGACATGAGTCATGGAAGGTATTTCTTCACGTGGCCGGTAGTTATTCTTGTTAGTGTAACAATACAAGTTGAAAGTCGTTCATTTGATCCTTTGAGGAAACGCATCCAAAATATCGAGTAGGTACTTATGGCAACTGTCCGCGTATTTCGTTCTAGAAAAAAAGTAGCGTATGTAAAATAGCATAACTTTCCATTGGTAGATTTTTTAAGGATTAGCAATTTAAAGATTAGAAAGTTGCGTGTGTAAAATAGGTCAATTTTCCATTGGTGGATTTTTTTAAGGATCAGCAATTTAGAGATAAGATATATAACAAAAAATACGTCTATTTGATTTTATGTAGATTGCATTATTTATTTCGTAAAATGCCGGCAACACTTTGACAAGACGTTTTTTTGACAGCTATTACGTATAATAGGATCAGATTGTAACGGGAAATTACATTTTGGTATTGCGTAATAACAGGAAAACACGAGTGAATTATGTTTACTATTAGAATGTAAAAACCCGCCTTCTTAACGAATAGACTTGAGAAAGGATATAAAACACGTGAGGGCTTGAGTCCCTCGACCCAATGATGTAAGTCTGGCTGACAGAAATATATCTCCTGAAGATCCTGTTGAATCAAGCCCAGTTATGCCTCCATTAGATTTATTTTTACGTTATAATAACCATCCTTGCATATTATAAAATAATGTCCCTCGCTAAATCTGTCTGAACGCGATAAACTCAAAAAGTACGGTACGAATATCGATTATATATTCAGATAGTATGTGACCCTGTGAAGATCATAAAATACTTTTATCAGGGTAAAATTGTTCTAAAATATGAGTAAAATTCTACCACAACCATAATCGAGAGTTGAATTTACATAAAACTATACATTTCCGGAATGCATCGCGTGTAGAAACCAATCTGAGATAGCCCATTACCCGTCCCTCTAATTACGCGGAGATACACGCTATAGGAATCCGTGTTGTACAAGCCTGCCATGCAATTTTGTGTTTAAACTCATTTCATATACAAAGAAGTCAACACCACTTATACACGTTCCATAATTTATATTGTTTGCATTCGTAATACATTCGGTGGTTTAAAACCTGATATTTTTAATCCCAGCTTTGTTGAATAGTATGTGATGAATTTCGATGCTAATCCTTATATTTGGGCTGTCAATTGGTTTTGTGATCTTAAAAAAATATTTAGAAGCTGGAATATGAATTATGTAATTTAATTTTTAATTAGTTTGTACCAAGGAGTGATAGCAATATATATTTATGAACATTGATGATAAAATTTTTATTCTATGACTTATGATCAACGTGACATTTAAGTATTGATATTTTTTGGTTCTTTATAAATCAGGTTAGGCGCGCTAAAGTCTTCTTTCTTTAAATACCTATCTGCTTCGTCTATCTTCTATTATACCAAATCCAAAACGCCTCCTATCGCCGCACCCTGTATATACTATTATTGTAATGTACGCGCGGTTCCCGTTAAGTTCGGGTCAACACCCTACGATCCGCTGTATCTGTGAATTTTAAGCCATATAAAAAAACAAGACTGGATTTGACAAGCTTTACGATCGTCGACTAGTGCGTAGAAAAAAGGTAAATTGAGTTTTTTGTGCTGACAACACCGGATTTATGAAAGTTACTTCAATCTACGATATTCCTTTGTTCTTTGTCTGTGAACGTGTTAAGCTTTGTTAGATTTGAATGCTTGAACGTGAGATAAACAACTTGGGTAGTGATTCATAATTGAATGATTTAAATTCAATTAATATGAAAATAAATGGTAAATGTTCTAAATTTTGTGGATTTTACATTTGAAGGTATATTATCAGGTTTATTATCAACGAAGAGCTAAGCATATAACTTCGTAATTTATTAAGATTTTTCGAATTTGATAGAATTAAAAATATAAGCAATTTAAATTAAAAATAAATAGCAAATGTTTTATATTTAGTGGATCTTACATTTCAAAGTATATCGTTGAGTTCATTAGCAAGGAAGAACTAAGCATATGACAAAATCTAGTTGGCTACGAACGGTACTTCACACATCCAGTTAGAAGTCACCGACTTATCGCGCTTTGTTTAGAAGTTAAAACGAATTTAAGTAAATATAGGGATACTGAGGTTTTAGGAAACATTATAATCACTTAATAAGTGCTAGGTTTTTTAGGTATATTAAGTAAAATTACAAATTTTAAAATATTTTAATACAGTAAAGGAGAAACGACAAAATTAGAAAACTACAAAAAATAATAAAAAGTGCTATTGAATCGCGTATGTGATGAATAAACAAACATTATTTCATTTGCTTTATCATCAATGCACGCCTAGGGTTCACTAGTGTATGGACAGTGTGTCAACTACCTATATCGTACTAATATTATAAATGTGAAAGTCTGTGCGGATGGATGTTTGGATGTATGTATGTATGTTTGTTCCTTTTTCACGAAAAAACTACTGAACGGATTCGGACGAAACTTAACAGTAATATTGGTTATACATCAGAATAATCCATAGGCTACAATTTATAATGGTTTTGTGTAATTTGGTCATAATATAACGATACAAATCAAGTAAGTCGGAAAAAAATATGCCTGAACTCCTTCACGCGGGAGAAGCCGCGAGCAAAAGCTAGTAATATAATAATATCAGCGCTGTATCATATACTGTCTCACTGTTGGGCATGGGTCTCCTCTACTACTAAAAGGGATTAGGCCTTAGTCCACCATGCTGGCCTAGTGCGGATTGGTAGACTTCACACACCTTCGAAAATTCCTATAGAGAATTTCTTAGGTATGCAGGTTTCCTTACGATGTTTTCCGTTACTGTTAAAGCAGGCGATAATTCACAAAAAATACACACATGTTATTTTTTTTTTAGAAAAGTCAGCGGTGTGTGTCTTGGGATCTGAACCTGCGAACATTCGTCTCGGTAGTCCGTTCCATAACCAACTAGGCTATCGCCGCTCAAGCTAGTAATATACCTATAATAAATGTAATAAAAAATCAGTATCAAAATTTCCCTATAACCATCAGCCTATTAACCACTTAGATGTTCAGATCTCCATTTAACATTATCGAATGTATCTTCACGGTCCTGAAGGGTTCTTTAGTACCTAGTTACGAAATACCACATTCGTTTTGGACACGCCTAGATCGATTACTCGCATCATTCGAACCAATAGATCATGCGTGCCTGATGAAAAGAATGTTTAAGTAAGTTGTGATGAAGTCTTTAGTTTTTTAAGGGTTTTGTTACGATTTCACGGTTTGGCCAAATGCATTTATGTATGGTGTGAGGTAATTGATTAAGCATCCAATAGGTCAAGCGATGATGGTGGGGATTTTGCTGAACGAAGGCACATTAGTAACATTTTAACGAATGTAGCTTTTGTTTTTTTTTTTTGCAGGGACGGCAGAATGACTCTCTACACCTGATGGTAAGCGGGGTCCAATAGAATATCGACTGACGAGAGATGATTACCCATCGATAGTCGACACAATTATGCCGTCCTGTTGGAACCGGATATACACAGGCATCACGTGGGACAATATTGCATATTTTAACACCTTGTGTACGGTGGTCGTTATCCGGGCAAATATTAAATATATCCTACCACCAACAATAACTGCCAGTAACCTTTTCAAATAAAGTCAAGCACTGATCTCAAGAAAATCCGTTTTTTCAATAACATTTCTTCAACAAGCCTTTACAAACCTAAAGAACGTGATCCAGGGCTGCACAAACATGAACAAAGCGTTATTAGCACACGTGCGATTTTTCATGTAAAGCACTGCCGCACGAGTCATTGTGTAGTATCCGATAAGCTTTGAAACAAGGAAACCGACAGTTATCAGGGCACCACTGGCCGTTGAACTTGCCTTCACCTTTCACTATGAGGGGCCCAGGACCCCCCAGTGGTGATTTTTAACTTGACAAAAAACTAGGTGGCAATTTCTTTTCACTTTGATAGCTCTTGTTTTTTGTTACCTGGGAATCTAGGTCTGTGGTCTAGAGAGGATTACTGTCTTTACATAAGATTGAAAGGCTTGGAAATTCAACCCAAGGTCTTGCGGTCTGCCAGCTACCTTACGCTAGAATAATAATACTAGTAAGTTAATGTAAGTTTCCATATTTTGTCTATACCCAAATTAAACATAAAGACTGACTTTTTAGTTTGAGTCAATGAATTCTTTTTAGCTAAAACCAGGCGTAAACTGCTGAGACCATGGATTGCGCTCCTGTTCTAAGGTATTTACGTCAAAACATGGTAATGAGGTCATCTCGATAAGACCATAAGTAGTACTTTACTACAGAAATGTTGGTTCACCATCCATTATGTAGTAAGAAATTCCTGAACTTTTACGTGATGTTTAACTTTTGAATAAGACTACCTTTCGTAATGTGAGACTTGATTAATCTTAATTAACCAGAGTACTCATACGAAATAATAGAGATTTGACTAGAGTATAATTAACTTTATAGAAACAATCTGTAAATTTTAAAATTATCAGAGCAATTACTACCCATGACAATCTACAAGATTAGGCGTCGACAGATTTGATCCAAACAACAATTCAATGTTAATTTACATATTTATCAATTTCTAGCTTCTGCTAGCGGTTCCGCCCACGTGAAATTTTTTCCGGGATAAAAGTCCCGCTTTGTTTTTCCGGGATTAAAAGCAGCCTTTACTTAGAAGTAATGTAGCTTTCTATTTATGAAAGAATACAACATCGGTTTAGTAATTCCTGAGATTACCGCGTTCAAATAAACAAACTCTTCAGCTTTATAATATTAGTATAGATTTTTTCCTGGTGTAATGTCACAAGTTCTAATCTAATTGTTTGTGTACGATGTGATTTTTCCCTTCCTCGATGTTGCAACCAGTGTCATAATCAAAAAAATAGTCAACCAAGAATGCAAGACCCCAGCATCAAGTTACCAACAAATCTATATTAAAATATGTGCTTTATACAATAGTGAATAGACAATGACACGCTAAAAGTCAATAAAATCAAACTACAACATAAAACAATTTAAAATCGCATTTCGTAATACATTGCGCGTTGCTGATTGATTTGTGTTCGCCGCGCCGTGTTAAACACGCAACCGACGTTATTATTAAATGTGAGAACAGATTGTAGTGCGGTAATTTCAAAGGAATGCAGAGCTGCAGACTGATATTATTAGTTTGATTAGTGTTAGGTATAGCTGAAGTCTAGCACTGACATTGTGATTCGTTTATGACTGCTATCCGATATGTTTTTGGATAAGGCTGGTCTGTGTTATTGTCTGACGATGATTTTCGACCAGTTTCTGCCTTGATAGTATCAGTGATATTGTTACTTTTACTCAAATTACGTGGTTTGTGGTAACTCTTATGGCTTTTACTTTAGCGATGTTTTTGTTTTGTGAAATTTTATGTCATTTACTTTATCTAGCTTTGCAAATGACTGTTTGATATAGAAGAGCAGAATAGATATTGATTCAGTTGCTATCTTCGAACTAGAAATTGGTTTAAATTGTACAGAGCAAATAAAATGGACTAATCGCTTATAAAAGACTTGAGAGTTATTAAAGTTTTTTTTTGTATAGTTCTTAAGAGTTGTACATGTATTTTAATTCATTTGCTAGTGAACAATTTATATATGTGTTTATGTTTTTTTTATTCTAAGCAACATTTAATGTTTTTACAATCCTAACTTTATTTTGGTTTTATTATAAGTTAAAATCTGATGTTTAATCCTAACTCTAATTTGTTTGACAGTCGATCTAAATGTTTCGGTTTTGAAAGGATCGTTTCTATTTTTAGTTTAAACCATACTTTCTCACAGTGCGATGAACTCATCCAAGTGCAGCGAGCTATCATAGGGCACGGTGGCTGATTTCGTGGGGAGCGTCACGGTCCCGGATTTGGTTCCGGTTGGAGTCACTCAGGAATTTTATTATTACGAGATCTGGGAATGTTGTTGCTAACCTATTTTTAAATTTTAACGGTTTTTGTTGCCATGTTGGGTTAGGTTGCGTCTGATGGTGAGATACATTTGAGTTATTTAGATCAATGAACTGACATCTTTTAATCCTGATTAATGAACAATTAATTTTGAAATCATAATCGTGAGGCGTTAACGATGTAAAATCATACCAGTAAATTTAAGAGTCAATGCTATTACTCCTATTATAATTATTACTTAAAATCTGCACCTACTCCAAATATCCTTGGACGAAACGTTCTGCGCACTAAATCACTGAGGTCAGGATATCAAGCGGAACACACTAAGACTGTCTATAGTCTATACCCACAGACAACTTCCTCGTATTGTTCTATTGTTTATGGGCTACCCACACGAAATAATTCCACGAGCTGCTCATTTAATACCTATAAACGCGACGTGACCTTATTAGGGGAATAAAACTATAGCATTAAGGTGTAGATTTCTGATAAATATTTATGTAATGGCCGTAGTATTAAACAGGTATAGATTCTTATTGTTGTGATTATAGTTATGTAATTATTTTTATTTATTGTTTTAGGAAATGTCAAACGAAGAACAAAATAAGGAATACAAAAATAAAGAGCAAACAAAAGTAAACGATGTTCTACTAAAAACAAAAAGACTCAAATGGAATTCGACCGGTCATTATGAGAACAAATGGGGAAAAATGGACGAAAGTAGATAGAATGGTATCCAAGGAATGGTAAGACAAAAGGGATGATAAATTAAAACACGGGAGGATGTTCTATTAAATGGATGGAGAAGATTAACTCGTGACAGAGATGAGTGGAAGAAACTAGAGGAGGCCTATGTCGAAGGACGACCTAACCAACAAACTGGTTATTGAAAGGCACATTTTAATTTATTGTTTCTCGTCAAATTAGATTTAAATATAACTTACTTAAGTTAAAACGAGACGTGACAAGACATGACGAAACAAGACGAGCTTGCCGTTTGCCGGAACACCATCCAACACCTTGAATTACAAAGTATTTTTTTGGTATTCCACTGCGATCGCCATCCTGTGACATGAGATGTTAAGTCTTATTATGTCCAATAGTTACACTAGCTACAATGTTCTTCCAGCTGGAACACAACAGTGATTACACACTGCTGCTTTGCGGCAGAAATAGACTTTGCGGTGGTACATACCCAGGCGTACTTTCACATATAAGAGACCTCCCGCCACTGACAGTAAGTGATTTATAGAAAAAAACTATGGGAAACAATTTTTCATCATCAATCCTTGACTGGAACTTCTGGTTAATAATAATTAAACAAGTAAAACTACCGTATCAATACCATTGAAACACAGGCCAAGGCAGCTGTACCATCGTTTCTTACGGTTAAATTTAAAATTAAAATGCTTTACAAGTATGATAATAACGATGACACAATTGGTCGAATCTTTCAATACGTTTATGGTCAACAGTGAGTCACTATAGACCTGGGTTCTGATGTAATACTCGTAATGTTGTAGTCACAGGCATATGCTCAGTAATCATGTTTAAAATATAGTATTTTGGATGTTATATTTATTAAAGACTAATTAAGGCATTAAGTTATGAGACTTGAAAGATTTTAATAATTAGCTATGATTTTTTAACGAAACAAGTATAATAATTCTTAAAATTACTGGGAAGCCATTAATGCAATTGTTTCTTCAGTGACCCTAGGAATAATTGCAAGATCAAAAATTGTTGCACCACATAACACAATGTATGAAGTCACATCGTAAATTTCGATAATTATTTGCTATAAATTTACGTGTTAAACTTATGTAGATTCTAAAACATCTTATCGATTGCATATCGATACAGGACAATCAGTGCAACTCCGCGGACAAGCAAATATCAAACCAATTGGTAAATACGTATATACTGAAAAGAAATTGAGGCCACATACCACACCCGAATACTTGAAATAGTTCAAACTTATTTATCTGAAAGCAAATAAATTCTATCGTATAGTAAATTATGGATTATGGATTGTATCGTCCACTTACCCAGTTTTGGAGTATTTGAAAAATATGTTATCTGAAAAAGTAGGTCTAACAAGTTTAACTAAGATTACGCAATGTAAATATTTGAGATTTTTACAAAATAAATATGTATTTATGTTCTTACCTACGTTCTATACAGCTTGTTATTGCGAAATGAATTTAAATACAGGATAATCTTTTCAAGTCGTATTTAAGCTATTTAATAATTACAGTGATTTAAAACACTTAGCGACTGTCTTGCATCATTAATAAACATATGTTGCTCAACTTGAAAGTTAACTTTTAAACACCTTTACCGTAACATGCACACATGTTCTATTTATTCAGCTTGTTTTAAACAGTATCTTGTAATTCATTGGCGGGTCATTGACTTTCGTAGATATATTTGGAAATAATTTCTTTCGGCGTTTATAAAAACTATTTTCAACTAAGGATCGATAGTCGACACGAGCGTAAGGGAACGGTAACCGTTTTTATTTAGAAACATAATGAAGTAGATGCAAGTAAGAAAGGAGAAATATAAAAGTTTGTGTTACATTTTTTAGTAGATTGATATGACGCAGCACTTTGTGGGTGGCTCAGGAAATTCCAGAAAACATTAGCCATAGATAGCGTGAGCATTTCTCCACGGTCGCTATATTTATGTCAGCGTGGTTAATTGCCTCTTCACGCTCCGATTAAAGGATCTAAGGATGGAGAAAAGGTGAGTGCCGTGAGCAGCTGTAATGATTTAGTAAGATGGACTAATTTGATATGGATATCTTCTTTTTATTTCGTTTAACTTTAAAAATGTATTGGTTATGTAATATACTGCTATGCATGATTATTTTTGGACAAAGAAAATAATACGTAATCAATTTTAAGAATCTAATCAAAATATTTATACATCAAAAATTTACGGTACACTGGTTAACATTTAAACTATATGAAATTAAACAGAACACAAATAATGCAAGGAAAAAAGTATATTAATAATGTGACAGCCAACTAAAATTTGGGGCAGTGCCAGAGAAAAAACAGAAAACATTTTGAACACACGTGCTCGGGGCTACACAGTGTTTAAAAAACGCCAGTGTGTCCAAAGACCTAACGTGGCAGATACAAGTCACTCGACTCACCTACATATATTATTTGCAACATTGTATAAGACGTAAAGTTTTAAACCTGGTAGCAATGATTCATAGTATTTGATTTTTTCCAAGATAATTATTCTCCTCTCGACACCACCAAAAGGGGCCAGCGCATTACCAACTCAAACGCAATTCGACAAGGTTCAAAATTAGAAATGGTTGAACTGAATGAATTTCGTTAAGGTACTTTAGTAAGGAGAAACAAAAAATGTAATGGTGTTGGACCATAGTTGACGTAACCGGCCGATGACCCCGAAACCCATGGGGCATCCTATCGATTTGGCATGACTTGAATATCTGATATAGGAAGTTTCTCTAAACAGCCCGGAGGTTGTAGACCTTAGATCCTAAAAAAAGGTAAGAGTTTTGAGTCGGTGATGTCATTGTTATTTGGCCGGACTAATCTTGATATACGACCGCTTTGAAGACATTTAGTGATATATAGTTTATATGTTGTTTGTATGTCTATTTTTATTGAAATGCATTTTTTGATTTATGGTTATTTGATGCTCCTCGAATATAACCTTTGCCAATCAATACGTGTTTTGAGGATTCTCATAACATTATTAATGATTGTCAAATGGGAGTAACATTTCAAAAGCTATTTTTGCTTTAACGAGATTCGTTGTGTATGTTTCGAACTTATCTAAAATCGGTGCTATTTTTCTAAGTTTTAATTTTTGATAATAATCGACGATAAAGCCACTGACATTACCAACTTGATAATGCCAAGATCTCCAAAAAAAACTAAACCTTAAACTTATAACATGTTTGCGCGAAATGCGAACCCGGCTCATACTTCCAGAAACAGCCACTAATATAATTGATGCTTTGTTTAAGTTTTTATACAATGATATTCAATTTAATGTTGATATAGTCAAGGGGATAATTGCAAAAACTGAATGCCTAGCTTTAATACATTACACAAGCTAATTAACTGGCACAAAAACAATGTAAATGCATGTAATGCCTTTTAAGGTACAGGAATGGTGAAAGTGACCGGTTCACTTTTCAGCATACTTTCGTTTGACATAATTTTTAACTTGCAACAGAATTACATAGTTTAAAAATGGTATGGATTTTAAACGAAGTAATTTTGATAAAATTTAGACAGTAATTCAATGTCAGCTAATGACGGATGTGGTTATTGCAGTCGAATTAAATAAAGTTTAGTCACAAATATCTAAATCCAGAGAGTAATGGTGCAATAAAGGCCACAGTATAATGTTCAAGGAAATTAGATCACGTGCCGGCTATGTACGAACGGGAACGCGGTTTATCGTCTTGGTAACATTCTATAATGCACTTCTGGTACGTTTTCTAGTGTGAAACATTTTAATGGTGAAACGGACAATGATATCGAAGTCATCTACGAAGGTAATGGAAATTTAATGGCCGCTGTGCACCAAAGAACGTAATATCAAAGCATGCGCGAGGAAGTAATGAAACATCCACTATTATAGATGTTGAAGGCAGTATTACTTTTATGTGTATGAGAAAATCTGCAGATGATTCAAAAACGTTTTTAGTGTTCGTGTCAAAGGCAATTTCTAAATGTCATGTTTCAAGGCTAATTTGCTCTTTGATTCCGCGTTGGAAAGTTCGTCATATTTTTATGTTATAAATGGATTTTAGCATATTAAGTATCTTGCAGGTGTAAATTTAAATCACTTTTAACATGTTATAGCCCTAAAATTCTCAGTATTCGAATACTTGATTGAAATATGACGTCGCAATATATAACAAGGAGCAAAGTCCCACTTTTTGTGTAAGAGAAGAAGCCAAATAAACACTTTAACAGTGTTTAAACAAGTTCCCGATAACTGGCCCAATTTTTTTACAATCCTACGCGCTTGCCTATCAATATTCACGAGGGATGTGAGCCCGATGTTTGCATACAAAATGAACAGCAAGATTCACTGAGGCGGGTAAAGGATTACCAATGAAGTTCTCATGGTTTTAAACATGTCTCTCAGTGTTTTGAAAATTGTTTTTCTAATGAATGTGTAGTGAAATGTTTTGAGTTGTCGAGTAAGTGTGATTTATAATGACGTACGTCTGTTCTTTTTAAAGGTACGAAATAATAATAAATCTCTGATTTTCGTATGGGAAGTCTTTGTTTGTATTTCATTTTAAATTGACTGATCAGGGTAAGTGAAAATCACATACTCGTAAAAGGGGTCACATCAATTGCAGATGAAAATAAAAAAATAAGATACCTATAGGTAGATGTTTTTTTTACCGTCAAACCAAATGTTAGAAATAAATACCATTTTTCAATCAAATGATCATAAATGTCCCATCTTTCCTAACGACTTATTTGAAACATGGTCTTTGTTATAAAAGAAAGGATCATGAGGGAGCCCGCATGACTTCTGAATTTATAACAAATTGTTAATTCAAGAGTGTCATGCCCGGCTCCAATCAGTGTGAATATCAGATTATAATGCTACTAATCATATTGTTATGTAATGTTGAAAAGAGCTTAAAATATTTTTTTCCTTGTTTCCCGCATTACCTCAAAATTACTGTGTCAACAAAAATGATTTGTCTTGAAATTTGTAATTTCATTTTTAAATTCTTTTGGACTGTGTTATAAATTTGTTAAATTAGAAAAGTATCATTAATTACTTAGGTTTATAATTTTAGAAATTATAATTTGTGTGGTAATATAATATCCAAGCAAGCAGTTTTTAGTTATTAATATTTGTGTGGCAAAGTTAACCGCAATATGCCCGGAAATATTCTCACAACCGACCTAGTAACACATCGGAGCACTAAATAACCAGTTATTCAGATATTTGTTTGGAGGCGGCAAAAACTTAGGTAATTTTATCCTGAGCGCCTGAAGCGTCCACCTGCCAGGTAACAGCCATTTGAGGCTGTTCATAAAAAAGGTTATAAAATTGGTTAAAATATACGGATCGTAAAACAATTTACCTGTCATTTGCAACTGCCTCCTGGAGGCGGGAGTGCGCGGCGTGCGAGGCGTGCGCGAGGCGCGCGGAGTCCGCGGCGTCCTCGGGGTCCGCGGTGAGCTGTGGTTGCTGGCCGCGCGCCGCGACGGTGAGCCCAGCACCCGCAGGTCCGTGTTCTCCACACATGCCAGCGCCTCCGCAGCTGTCCTCATTGGACTCTCAGAATTCTCCTTATCCTCATCACAAAACTTCACCGGCGAGTCCATTTTTGCCGTCTTGTAACATTCAGTGTCGATGTCGAAATTGAACCGCCTTATGAACCGCTTCCGATCGCGCGCGTACTGCTCGGCCATCAGCCGTCGCGTCTCGTCCCTGTCCGGCGCGCCGAACAGACACTTGCAACTGCCGCGTCGTCTTCTCGGCGTGTTGGACAAGTTCCTCAGCGTCGCCATGCCGGCGGACATCTCGAATCTCCTCTGTTTCGGTGTACGTCCTCCCGCTGCCATGTTTGTGTTGCGTCAGGTGAGCTCCGACTGGTCGCCGAGAAACATCTGACTAATCTCCCGAGAGAAAACAGCTGTTGTGGGCAGGTAGGGCGCGCGAGACCGCCTATACGCCGCGCCGTGCGTTAGAGCGGGGGAGTGAATGACACCTGGCGGCTCCGACGCACCAATCCTAACCTAAAAGTTCCAGCGTGGTTGCGACCGCGCGCACGCTCTTTCTGCGATCGACTGACGCTAGGTTTTCCCGCGCATCGCCTCGTGCGCCGATTTTAGCCACTTGGCGCGCAAACTTTAACAATGGATTCAATGGAAGCAAGGACGCTTTTTGTCACGGGATACAGGTGAAGTCTTGAAAGGGGAGAAATTTTATAATACGTACAATACACTTTTTGTAATTATGTATAGTGGTATTGTCACCCGGACACCGTATTCATGTTTCAAATGTTTATTTTTAGCTGTGACGTCGTTATCTCTCGTTTAGATAAGTGGACATTGAACATTTTCTTAATAAATAAGTATTTGATAATTTTGTGACTCACACTCACATAATGCCGAACTTTAAACTAGGAGCAGCGTTGAACATTTTAAATGTTTTACTTGCGAAGCTAATATATTTTTGATCGGCAGATACAAAAAATATGTTTACTAATAAAGATTTACTGAGGCGAGATTATGTTAATATTTTTGAGAAATTTTAAATCTTTATTCCTCAGATTTTCATGTCTCTTTAGTTTGTAAGTCTTTTTGATGTTTATTTTTTTATGTTCACTTATTTACTTCAATTGACTTATTTAGTTCTGCCATACTGGCCCACACGATTTTGTCTTTCCGTTCCTTAGCTCGTTTAAGGCTTATCAACATACCCCGGAAATAAAACGATTTGTAGACAACAAGCGAATATTATTCGAACCGGTTCCAATGATTCTGGAGCTCCGAAGTTAAACTACTGTACATGAATATTCTTTTGTTACTAATTAAGTATCCAACCAATGTATAGAAACAATTTTGATTGAACGACCAGTATGTATTAACTTAATAGGTTAATTTACTATCTTTGATTTTGTATATTATATTATATGCAACGAAAAAAGAATACGAAAAGACATTCTTCTGTGAAGTCAGCATCAAAATTGGTTGAAAAATAAAGCAGTTACTCATATGTGACATATTATTGTGAACAAAAGTGGGTGCGTGGAAGGGTTATCATGTTATCTCTTTCTTACGCACGCACCGTTATGGCCGGCAACACTCGGTGACGTCACCGTTTGCAATTTCTATTTTCGATAGCTACTCCTCACACAAAATTTCGAAACTTTATAACCTATATATTTTTGTGTGGATTTTAAAAATTCTTATTCCATTAGATGACAACCTTATTCGATAAGTATATTAAAAAAGAAAGAGTCAACTACCCAATTGGTTAAAACCTTATCATTACATTTAGTTCTTCTCCGATATCGTCACCCAAATACCATTTATATACATAGTATAATTTTGTACTTTCTATATAAAAAGCATTTTGTATAGTATTATAAACTTATCAATATATTGCCATGCGACAATGTTGTGGACGTCATTTTTATTTAGCACCCATTGTACTGGCTTACTTGAAGAAAGATCGTAAATTTTAAAGTACCCCAAATGACACCTTCAACGTAACACGGGTATCGGTTAAACTTTTCAAAAGTTATTTGTCCTTTAAATTAAGGTCTGCCGAAGTTTCTATACATTATAGAATAATGATGAGGGTGATTTTATTTACACTGAAATGCCTCTTTTTCTTGAAACTCTGTCTATCCTTCCGATACGTGCGTAATGATATACAATAACAAAAAAAAAAACTAGTCTGACGAGGAATATAAAAAAAATCGTCTAGTGGTTAAATTGAGGGCCTACTTTATCGTACCGATATCGTTAACATCAAATTAATAACAATAATATGAGCCCTGTGTACATATTGCACCACTGCTGAGCCACTGAGAGGGATTAGGCCTTAATCCACCGCGCTGTCCTAGTGCGGATTGGCAGACTTCACATACCCTCAGAATTCTTATTGATAGCTTCTCAGGTATGCAAATTTTCTCATAATGTTTACCTTCATTGTTAAAGCAAGCGATAATACACAGAAATACATACTTTGGAAAGTCAGAGGTGTATGCCCTTGGGTTTTGAACCTACGGACATTCGTCTCGGCAGTCCGTTCCACTCCCAACTAGGCTATTGTCGCTTAAAACGTAAAAATTAAATAAGCGAACCTAACGCAGGTTTTTATTTTCCCGGTAAGGCTATACGTAATAACTTGTGGGTAAAGTAATATTACGATACCCATTAAAATCTTTTTATAGTCATAGTTACTATACTTACTAGAATGCAGAATAAATAGGTATACACTGTAACCCAGAAATAGTAGTTCATTTGAAAGTCTAACTAATCTAGAATAACTAGTAGTCTAAGATAGATCGTCTGGTTGTCCAAGGTCGGAATATACGTCACAAATAAAATAAGAGGTGATTAGCATCTTGTTGGATGAACAAAATGCTGAAAGTATAAAAAATACTAATGAACAGGGTGATATTGTCCTTTTTGTCTAGAAAAACTAAAAACCATAAAGTTAAAAAAGTCGACTAACTGCGAAGATTTTGTATCCCAATTGGTTTTCGGCGGACAGTCCGCCCTGTGACCATGAAGGCTGCAGTCTTCGAAATGTCGGGAGAAAATTATAATATAAAAACCGCGATAAAATCCGTAAAATAGTTTTATTCTTACATTCGCATACACATAAGAAATCATTAAACACTATCCTTATTCATAGGCGTTATTTATTTAAGGACGGAGCATTGCTGTGATAACAAGTCTGTTTGTTAGTGCTGATGGCATGGCAGTCTTCGCAGTGCGTAGACATAGGGCCGTTGTGATTGGCTAATGTTGAGATACAACCTTGAATTTAATTGGCTATCAGATAAACAAAGCTGAGAAACAGACTTGTTATCACAGCAATGCTCCGTCCCTAGATAAATAAAGTCTATGAATAAGGGGGTATTTATCTCCATTTATATGCGTTACAATATTTCCTACATAAAAACATATTCTGTAAAAGTATCAGCTTGCTATTACGGTATAGAAACACCAGGCAGACAGATTAATGACTGGACTTAGAAATAGGATTCCTTGTTTAGAGTACCCTAAAGAGCTAGACAAAATGCATTGTCGCACTCTAAATCTGAAGTGGTTCTATAATGTCAACTGGCTGATCTTCGGAACTGACATGTGTTGAGATGGGAGTCACTTATAGACAGACGTGATGGATACTTAGACAATGGAAGGTTTAAACAATGTTGTGGATAAATACTATCTGTCCAAGATGTAGTGACTTTTTCGATGTTGGACGTTTTGCTGCTAAATTTGGGGAATCATTAAAAGATGTGTCGAAATAATGCAAGTTATCACTCACTGAAGTAGCATTTACTTTAAAAAAGTGTGCTGCTATATTTTCGAACTTTTGAAAAGTAGCTGACGAGGTGCCAAGATCCGGTTAGTACTTGAAGATGTCTACGCTCAGTAGTGGACGGCAAGTTACCTTATTTATAATTAAATATTTTATAGGCCGCAATGGCGTTACTGGATGATTAATCGATGGTGCTTTGACCGAAGATTCCTTGTTAGTTTGTCGTTAATCATTTTATTAAGGTAGGATGAAAATATGAACAAACTACTGCAATAAATAAGATGGATTGAGAAAACGATTTTATTGTGTTTTGTCTATATTGGTGATTACCTATTCAGCGAATGAAACGGAAGCATTCAAAAGGAATAAATTTGCCCGGTTTTGGCAACATTTTTCATTGATGCTTTGCTTCTGTTGGTCTTAGCGTTATGTTATATATCCTATAGCCTTTCTCGATAAATGGGCTATCCAAAACTAAGTTAATTTTTCAATTCGAAACAGTAGTTCCTGAGATTAGCGTGTTCAAACAAACAAACTCTTCACCTTTATATAACAATACTAGCTTTTGCCCGCGGCTCCGCCCGCGTTATAAAGTTTTTCAGGCTAAAAATTTTCCGTTATAAAAGTAGTGGTTTCCCGGGAGCCTATGTTCTTCCCAAGGTCTTAAACTGACTCCATACCAAATTTCATCTTAATACGTTGGGTAGTTTTTGAGTTTAACACGTTCAGGCAGACAGATGCAACGGGGGACTATGTTTTATAATATATTTTATACAACTTTTTAAGAGGAACAATCCCGTCATACATCATTGTTGCATAACTTTAACCGTTTACGCAGCGCACGCAACGGAAGCTCTCAAAACTAATAATTTTTCCTCGATTTGCAACATGTTTCATTACTGTTCCGCTCCTATTGGTCATAGCGTGATGATATATAGCCTATAGCACTCCACAAACATAGGACTATTCAACACAAAAAGAATTTTTCAGTTCGAACCGGTAGTTCCTGAGATAAGACATTACTGCTCCGCTCCTATTGGGTATAGCGTGATGATATATAGCCTATAGCACTCCACGAACAAAGGGCTATCCAACGCAAAAAGAATTTTTCAGTTCTGAACGGTAGTTCCTGAGATTAGCGCGTTCAAACAAACAAACAAACAAACAAACAAACTCTTCAGCTTTATATAATAGTATAGATAGATATAGATTACTTGAACATGTGATGTTTCTGGGTAAGGCGCGCAGTGATGCCAATGATTTAAAAAAAATGTGGTTCTTCACGCACTGTTGAGTTTCAATTTGAAGAAGTTTGCAGTCAGTGTTACTATTGAGCATTATGAGACTTAACATCTAATGTCTCATAGTAGCGAGTAGTGTAGTAGGTAAATATAAATGTTTTGGAACATATTGGATAGCCATCTGGTTGCTGTATTTAGTTAAAAAAGATGCCTTTCCCATAGTAACATTCAACTCGCCTACTTTTGATAAGTCAACGAACGAAGACTATTTTCGGCTTGTATGTCTGATGATGATTGATGATACAATCAACCATTGTTGCCTCTCTGCCTACTCCACTAGTTATGCATGCGTGATACGTGTACATATGTGCATATATAATTATCAAAAGTGTTTATTGACTGTCTGAGTAGTTACGTCATCATTTACTCAAACTGTTAGAGGTCATTTGTTACCTACACTATCTGTAGTTGTAAAGGACAATAACCTTACCCATTTGGAAGAGGTCTCGGATTCAATGTTCATAAAATGATATAGATTGTGTAATAGAGTATTAAATATATAATTACGTGGCGCTTGGTTGATAATGTATCACTCAATACAACCAATTAAAGAATTAATGTTTTTTAAGTATTGCAAAATATAATAGGAATATAATAAACCTTTGTGAATTTATCGTTCGCTTTAACGGTGAAGGAAAACATCGTGAGGAAACCTGCACATCTGAGAAGTTCTCTATAGGATTATCGAACGTGTGTGAAGTCTACCAATCCGCACTAAGCCAGCGTGGTGGACTAAGGCCTAATCCCTCCCAGTAGTAGAGGAGGCCCGTGCTCAGCAGTGGGCAAGTATATAATACAGGGCTGATATTATTATTATATAATAAACCTACGAGGGTATGTCCAGCATTCGTTTGAATTAAAGTCCGACCTTAACGGGTATGTTTAGTATATGTTTGAACCTTTCCCGAGGGATTTGCTATTTCTTATCCTTTGGACTCATTTAGTCCCATCATTCCATATGATTATATTGGCTACTATGTCCAATCTCGAATACAACAATGCTGTTCGATGATAGAAATAGACTACGTGGTAGTATTTCTTATCCAGATTTTAACATACTTCTACAATTAGAAGACTTCGTCAATATTCTGACGTTACAGGTCATCCCATCCAACGTAGTGTCGAAATGAATTTAAATAAACTTGAACCAACAAGTATCAACATGTTTAGAAGTAACAGCACGGAATTGCGTCGAAGTAACGTCATCTCTACTAAATATAAAGACTGTGTAAGGTAAGCTTGTGGGTTTGGCCTTTGGATTTTCTTTCTTTGTCTTCCTGTCCAGGCAGTGGCGAAAGGTGAAAGTTTTCAAAAGGTAGCCCTAGCCAAAAACAAATACTTAACATATCGTGGCCAATTTAACAGAAAACAAATACTAAGATAAACATTAGTAAATCTAAAAGGAAAGCTGGTAGGAATCGGGTTGTTTGAACGCCTCACCACTGTGTTTTGGCATCCACTAGATAAGGTCTTTGTGTAATAATTTCTTATGTTTACGTGAATGTTGGACAATGAAATATAACTATTTTTATCACGGTTTTATATAATAATTTTCTCCCGATATTTCGAAGATTTTGCATCCTTCATGGTCGCTGAGGTGTTAGTCGTAAAAGTCAAAGTTACAATACATATTTATCTACATTTTACAATTATACAAAATAATATATTACATAATCTTTAATAAGAGATAATTTTTGGAACTCCTGCTGGCGTCTGAATTTAATAATAAGTTATTTATTAATCTTCAGTAAGTTTACTACCAAAAAATAATTTACTGTTAATAAAACACCCGTAGTTACTAATCTACCTTTTAAAACAGATAACAAAATATGTACGAAATTCTATTCTACCATTACAGTTCAGCTTGACAGCAAGTAAATTTGGAATACTCTAGAAAGTTCGGGTTTTAGAAATTAGAATCTCTAGTTATGATCTTGAAGGAATTCGATTCGGACGTTTTGAAAATTTGTAGGTAGATAATCATTAAAGAAAAGGCAAAGAAAAGCGGAAAGTTAAAAATCCTTGAAATATAAAGGCGTTTAAAATTAAGTATTTATACATTTGCAATTTCGATTTAAAATATGTAAGATAATTGATTTATTCCATAACATTTGAATACGATGTGTAATCATCAATTTACTTTCGAAGCAGAAGTAATTAACAAGAAATGTATACTTTAGATTTTGTCTACCTAAATGGGTACTAAACGGTTAGCAACTCATGAACACGAAGATTTTATCTTTAGGATATTTACGCGTCAAATGTTATTTTAATATGTAGCCACTGAACCTCTGAGGTCACATATTCAATGTCGTTAAAGGACAAACACTAAACACGTTGTATTTTTATTGTCAATCATAAAGACCGCTTGAGATGACACGTGCTATTGACTACAAATGACTTGTGTGATATGACTACTGACTAGGAACATTTGGATGTTATTTAATGGGTCATTTTTTCATTCTGGACTATACATATCACGGAACTAGTGTTACAGGCCGGCATAATTGTGTCGATTGTCGAGGGGTAATCATCTCTCGTCCTTCCACATTCTATTGGAGCTCACTTCACTTACCATCAGGTGCTTTGGGGTTGCTTTGTCGTGCACGTGTAAAAAATACTTCTTAAGGTTATAGCTTAAGGTCCATATTTCGGCCATTTCGGCCTTTAAAATTTAATACGACGAAATTTTAAAGGCCGAAATATCCATGCATATTAATTATTTTTACGTTTATCTTTCAACTGCGAGAACTAATCACTAACTAGACGTGAATTTAAATTCTTTACTTGTCAATACTTTTTTAGTTACCCAGATTAAAGGTGAAACAAAATGTATGAAAAATGGACCTTAAGCTATAACCTTAATATTTTTCGATTCCATTAGTTTCGTTCCGGGTTAATAATGCTCTGAGACTTGCAATGCTTTACCGCTCGGTGTCATAATATGCGACTTCGAATCGCAATCTCGGCTTACAAGAGTTGTAATAGCGAGGTGCTGATAGCCCCGGATTTAAGGGGGGGCTAACTGGAGCCCATGCCACGGGCGGCAAATTCAAACTTGGCAGACAAATGCATAATACATCATTAATGCAACTTTGGCTACTGAAACATACAGTACATTAAATACTAAAATTATTTCCCGCTGGGTGCAAAATGATGATGAATATTACAAAGGTATAGGTGGGTGGGGGATGCATTTTCTGGATTTTGACCCGTCTCAAAAAAATTCAAGATCCGGGACTGGGTACGGGGGTGTTTTAATCTCTTACTGAAATTGTTTGTTTTTTGATTAGTAACTAATCAAATAACCTGGAACACCTTGAAATGTCCTCCTTCGATGACTTGTAACTGCAAATACCAGAAAACTGGGACGGACGGCAGTTATAAAATTCATAACTGTAATAAAGATATGGCAAAATGATATTAATGTGGTTTGGAATATGTTTCGATTGACTTCAAGTTGAACCAATATTATTATTGTGTGGGAATATTAATTTTGATAAAACTAATTCTTAACTAGTACCTAAGATCACGTCTTCGTGGCGTAGTTTGTATTACAGTACGACTGCAGTGCTGAGGTCTTGGGTTCGATCTCCGGGTCAGTGATATAGAGTTTTTCAGGGTCCATCCGGAGTCTGGAATTTGTGCCTGATATGGCGATATGCTTCTCCTCTATCACATTATGGGACGGAATACAGACGGCAGAAAATGGGTACACCAGTTGCGCCACTGCCTACCTTTTCGGGGATTCTTCCCTGCCAGCCCGAGCTGGCTTCTTTGTTTACTAAGTATATTTTTCATTTATTTTATTTTCAATATAAATTGTCTTTGTTTATATCAGCTAATTTATTTAAGTAATAATTAAATATTCTCATGTACCTTTACTTATGATAAGTGCAACCATGTTCGCCTACGTGATGAATAAAGCATTTAATTTAATTAATAAGATACAAAAGGGCATGAGTGTGTGTGTGCCTAAGACCATCATCAATATTTAGTCATAAGCTATCTTATAATTATCTATTAAGACTATCTATACACAAATCAGCTGCCAAAACCGCGGTCGCATCTTTCGGGCTAGAATCGGTCCGATAAGTCAACAGCGTAGGTGTATGGCGTACCTCGCATCTTCTACGAATGCTACTTAATAATTTCTCATAGATATTAATTGCCAATGATGAAGACTATCTAGAATAAGGTGTTCCCGATCTATTTTGATCTGCAAATGATTTTAATTAAATAAAGTTAACACTAAAATATCTACAATACAATATACAATTCACATAATTGAGAATTTATCATACTACAAAATACTTACCAACAAACATCATAACCTTATGTAACTAAATATGGCTCATAATATAACATTAAATTACAACCAATAAAGTTGTAAAGCTTATCAGTCTCTAATAAAACTACAATAGAGGTCACAAGCGGAGGGCAAAACAGAATTCAAGTATGCGATGACACATTCTCGGTTGCTAGGAGAATTTCTTATATGTTTTATTTTGAAGTTTGATGGAGAGGTGCATTATAAAGTATACTCTATGTAATATTGACTTGAGATATTAAAATTACTTGCAGATAGTCAATCTGAACGTTTAGGATAGTGTTATTTGGATTTAACTTTGAAATAACATTGTTATTGTGGATCTAAAACTTAATGAACGATGTTTGATTTCTTTACAGATCCGCCGTTTTTAATAAACGATCTTAATCGCTTTTTTCTATCTATCACAAAAATGGACCATACAGAACAAATTTTATTTTGACATGATCACAAATGAGTTCATAAAAAAGACACATCACGCACTTATCCCCGAATGGGTATGAAGAGGTTCAAAAGGAGTACCGACTTTTAGCCAAGTGTGTTCCGTCCCATGATAGGGGGCGAGCCTATTGCCATATGAGCTGCTATTGAGCAGAAAAAACCCAAACATCACTTTACCTGACCCGGGATGCGAACCCAGGACCTCAGAGCGCTGCCGTGCTGCGCATGCAGTACAACTACGCCACCGAGGCAGTCAGCAAATGAGTTTTGATTGGTCTATTCTTGTATCGGATTGAAGATTGATATTGGAAAAATGCTGATGTTGAGGCGTGCAACTAATAACACGTGCTTTTTAATACGTAGACACGAAAACATATGCTTCTGAATTCAATCATCAAAACACGTGTCACAATATAATTATAAAACAATAAGAAATTGCCCCAAAACAGGATGTGTTGCCAATTACAGGCAACATATTACCGGTATTGTTCTGCAAATAGAAATACCAATTTCACGGTGCGCGCGCCGAAATGTTGGTTACCATTTTCAATTAATATTTTGCTTTGTAATGATTTCCGACATAATTAATAACACAGTAACACGCGTGCGTTATTATATATTGATTTCGGTTCGGAAATTAGATTTAATTTCGTTGAAATTTGTTTCTGGTTCAATGACAGTGTTGGGGTCAGCTGCTAGTAATGTTACTGATATTGTTATTTTAATAATGTGGTTTACGATAAATGTACTGTGGTGGAATAAAATAAACAAACATTGTATTGTATAATGATACCGTCTATACAGTATGTATAGTAGATTTGATAGTTCGAAGAGATGTTGAAGAAAGATTTTTATTTATTTTTTTGGAACTTGTTTATGTTAGTATCTATCGTCTTATATTTTGTATAGCTTTACTTTTTGATATTTATGTTTCCTGCATTTTTAATTTTGTGTCAATCTACGACAACTGGTTTTCTTTGTAGTAAACTGTGGATAACGTTGTGGGCTGTACACTTATGTAAACGTTATCATACATTAAATTTTTTAAATTTCGTAGTGCAGCTGTTTCTTATCCCATGATAAATAAATTAATAAATAAACTTAAATCGCCTAATTGTTTTGCCTCGTTAATGTATGATGATGATTTGATTGTTAGGACCTATTAAAATATCAGTGGCGAAGGGTCTATTTAATCTGATTTCTACCGGCTTCCCTTTCGTAATTTATGTAAAATTTAATCATCATTTAAACGATTTGCAGAACCTATTTATGGATATTAGTACTTACATGTTGTGTCGGATTACCTTTTGGAAAATTTCATCTTTCGCCACTAAAAAATATATCGAACTACAGAATTTATACCTGCTCTTTCTTTTTAGTGGATAATTTTTTTTCCCTATCCCGCAGAACAGATATCGGTTACTAAACCCTAGGTGCATTAGATATAAATGCCCATCCAATCCATCTAATCACTTTGGTAATGCGGAAGTGATCTGATCAATATCTACTATTATTGATTTGATTTGCGCATCTGTTCTGGAACTTATTTTTGGTGTCTTATTATAATATTACATTATACTTAGTATATCACATTCACATTACGCCTTAATCCCTGAAAGGGTAGACAGAACTGTAATCAGAGCACCCACTTTTCGTCTGTATGTATCCTCCCATGTGATTAGGGCGAGCCTATCGCCATATAAGGCACAAATTCAATACTCCGGGCTGATGTTAGGATTCGAACCCAAGACCTCAGAGCGGTGTCGCACTGCGCACGCCATACAACAACGTCACCGAAGCATTTATTACTTTTCTTCCTTTCTTATTTGCCACAGACATTACCTTTATGACCCTAACAGATGTAAACAGCAAAAACATAGATACACCCCATTAAGCCATGAAAGCGCCCGCACTCCAAAGATAAAATCTGAGCAAGAATCATTGTTAAAATTTGAAGGTTTCCATAACTGAAGTAGTAATAAAAAGTAATGTTGGCAACATTCATAAGTTTCGAGTGCGAAATTGATTTCCATTCATCTGGCGAGGAGGGGTCGTCGTAAAATGGCGGAAACGGACACAATGAGTGCTTACACAGTCTGAGTTCCGGTACTGTCGTGCTTACAAGTGCTATGTGATACACCTGTCGTAAATCTAAGATTGTTTGTGAAATATGGGTGAATACTTTTCGCATTGTTTTCAGCTATTTTATAAGGTTTTTGAAATTGTTTAGCCATGATCTAAAATATGTTACTTATTGAGGATACGTAACGAAAAACTTATTTTAAAATATTTTTATTTTCTATATTAAAGCGCGTCTTTTCATAAATAGGATGATTTAAAGTAAAGAAGAAAATTAATAAAAAGTTTTTCATCTAGATTTCAAAGCTCTCATTCGCAGTACAATATAATTTAAAGTTGACTTAATTGAAGTGTTGTAAAAAAATAATGGGCTTATTTCAACAAAAGAAAAATATACAATGCAAAATAATATAAGCTATATTTAACTGCTTTGGTGGTGTAGTTGTATTAAGGTACGACTGCAGTGCTAAGGTTCCAGGTTCGATCCTCAGTTCGGGCAGTGACAGTATCAGCACAGAGTCTGGAATTTGTGCCCGATATGGCAATAGGCTCGTCCCTTATTACATTAGGGGATGGAATACACACAGCGGTAAATGAACACTCCTGTTGCGTCACTGCCTACCACTACAGGAATAAAAAAAATAGTGTGTTACTATTTATGTTTTAAAAAAAAAATATTCCCAACGCTTCTCACACCACCTGTACTCGCAGTTTACCTGCAAAAGTGTCTCGGAAGTGGTGGAGTATTGTCTCACGCCCCCGCCTGCGACTGCGCACTGCGCATTAATAATACACTTTTTGCAAACATTGTAAAATGATCATTTACAACGAATTCAAACAAACGCAATAATCGAACGAAGGCTCGAAGTAGGAATGGCGAGATTTTGTGCGTTCCAAGGAATATAATATTATGAACTATATTCTAATGTTGTTATGGTACATATTCATGATTACGTTTGGATTGTACGGAAACCGTTGCCTATTTTTATAAGAGCAAAGAAATAGGTCATCAGATGATAAGTAACTATCAGATGGTACTGCCGTTCATCTTATAACTGAGGAGTGATGGACACTTTACCGATCTTGGAGGAAGGGAGCAAAGGATTTGGGACTTTATATGATCTTGGATAGATTAAGCGGTTCTATAGATAGTCTAGCAGTTGCACGAGTAGAGTTGGAGCTTAGCCTCGAAAATGTTAAAAATAATGAATGAATTTAAACACCTTGTACATCACATACAATCAAATGATTTTTTTTTTAATACGTGTAACAACAGGCGGTTTTATCGCTAAGCAGAAAATGTTTATAGTTAGCGACTAAATATAATGAGCGGAAAAAAGCCGTATATTAGAAATTTCAAAAAAATATAGACATAAATTAATAAATTGAAAAAGATACTATAAGTAATATAAACTAAATACATACTATTCATTTATATACATATTTAAACTATAGATATAACTTAATGAATTATAAACAACATTAATAGTTTCTACATAATATATGAACACAAAGCAGTTTATATAGAAATGTAGTTACAATTAACTATATTTGAAATTAAATTGACAGTAACACTAAAATCTTTTTCGAAATAATCTTGTTGCTATTAATTGTAAAATGAAGAAGATCGAGATTAGAGATTTTATTTTCTAATTTGAAGTTTTGATCTCAATAAGTAAAATTTAAGGACACGAATGCAATATGTATTTTGTATAATATGTTCCATTCTGTACCTACAGAATTTAAGCTACTAACCTAGCCGTTTTTACCAAATCATTTCGCAGAAGATATCAGACCATTCGCGTGTTACTAACCGAACTGAAATGCTATTAATCACAGATGGCTTATTTCGTAAATTATGTCTCGCTCGTGAGTCATTCTGGTTTGCGCGCATTAACTTACACACCTGTCCTGTTGAAAATACGATTTTATGGAAGCATTTTTTGGCCATTTTTTTTCGAAAATGGATGTATACAATTAAAAATATTTTGCAAAACCAATGAGATCAATATGTACATTAAAAAGCGGTACATCATTACCAAGACGAGTTACGATAATCATTTTACTTGATGTATAATTTATGCACAAGTCTATCTGAAAATAACACTAACATAATAATAATATCAGCCCTGTATTATACACTGCCGCACTGCTGGGCTTGGGCATCCTCTATTATTAATAGAGACCATGCTGGCCTAGTGCGGGTTGGCAGACTTCGTATACCCTCAAAATTCCTACAGAGAACTTCTTAGGTATGTAGGTTTTCTCTATGTTTTCCTTCACCGTTAAAGCAAAAGATAATTCACAAAGAATACACACCTAACTTCAGTAAAGTCAGAGGTGTGTGCCCTTGGTTTTTGAACCTGCGGACATTCGTCTCTACAGTCTGATCCATTCCCAACAAGGCTATCGCCACTTAAAAAGAATATAATCTTAAAAATCCCGGCACTTACAAGAAAAAAAGTAATCTGTTGACTATAATATTAATTACATTGTTTCAGAAAAATAATATCCGCGTATGGCACTTAATGAACAGAAGCGTTCATTAAGTGCCATTAGTTTATAAAAAGTACGTACAAAGTAAAATTTTATAGATTTTATGAAACTGCAATTTGTGTGGTCAAAAGACAAAGGCGTCAGGACAGAGGATATTGGATATCCACGTCCGGTCAAGCCTCATTGTCTCAATAATTAGATGATACGTAATTCATAATCATTATGATAAGTAGTCTGAAGTCACGATTGATTTTATTTTGATACAAATCATTCGTATTAAACTAGTCTCCAATTGGAATGATCGGATGTAATAATTATGGAAAATGTCAGTCAACTTGTTGATAATATTCTAAAAGGTTTTTTTGAAAATGGTGAAGACAATATTTTCCTTTGTACAAAGGTAATTTTATGGACAATTTTGCCAAACCTTTTACAAAAAAATATGATTCATTCGTTAGAGAAACTAAAACATAATATTGCCCTAGAAAATTAGGATCTGAATAAAAGCCTTCTGCTCCGTAACCCATATACATTGCCAAGATATACCAAACCCAAGATATCAGTTACTCCTGCCATAACTCGTAAATCAAACTAAACTATTTTACGAATAGTTCCAAATTACTTTATTGCTTAACGACAATATCCGACACGTGCCTTTTGCAGTTTAAAACCTCCATTATTCATTCCTAAATTATAAGAGCCCACTTCCGAATTAAATGCACATCTGGCCATTAAGCGTAAAATCTTTTTCAACCGTAATATATTGCATATTCCGAATATTAATATATTACCTACTTAGCGGCGATTCAAAGGATTATTTACAGATGTTAAAAACACCTTTCGGTTAAGGTGTTCTGAAATGTCCGTTGTACGCTATGGATATGAAAAGATGGATCTGTTATTTGAAGTATTGGGAGGATTCGTTGATTGATCAGTTCCAACTGTCTGTTGGTCCAACTGTCGGTTTCATCAAAGTGGGATAAACCTTTGTTGAGCACACGGCATTTCGTTTAAGCTACATATCAGAAAACGAAAAAAAATCATTTATTTGTGTAAGCATAGGCACTCTTTCGCAGTTTTTTTGTAAAAAAAATTGCTTTAGCAGGTTTAGGATAAGGCAGATTTGAAGAAATCTACGGGCTGTGACGGCCCTTATAAATATCTATTCGTTAAAACCTTTTAAGGAGAGCAATCAGAAAGAATAAGCATTCTATACTGATCAATACTTTTTGTTGTTTCCCAAAGCTCCTAAATAGGGAAGACCATGTCCAAGGTTAAATTATATCCACATTCCAACTCTGCTTATCAAAATGACACACGTATTCAGTGCATTTTGACAACTCAATGGGGGGTCAGGTTTTCGAGTGCTGCACCTTATTAGTAAGCTAGCCTAATTGACATTCAGAACTGAATATCCCGCTCTCGTTACCAAATATGGCGCAAATGAATAATGCCCATCGTGTAAAAATAATTTATGTGCGCCACTGATTGTTTTGGCAGGAAGTACGTAGTCACGATGTGCCGACGTTGTAATTTTTAAGTTGGGAAAACGGAAGAGGAGTTCTTTCACCCGTTGTTCAATCGAATGTTATTGTCCTTTATCGGCATTAGTATTTATATTTATTTTAAAGATTGCCGCTTCCTTATAGCCGATATCTTAATAAATATCTGGATGGTAGGCATGTTAGGAGCCGTTCAAGTATTACGTATCGCAATTTTTGAAGATTTTCGACCCCCCTCGCCCCAAATTTTTAAAATGAATGTATTTTAATATGATTCTTTTATACTTTGCTCACACGTGATTAATAATACAATTACTTGACATTCAAATGGTTTAATTTAATTAAATGGAATTATCTTGCTAGGTAATCGAAGGCTGTGAAGTGATCTTTTTAGATTTAAGTAGGGCTTACGGTATCGAAAAACAAGCATCCATTTTAACATTTCATTATCCAAAATCGAACTTTTATCGATAAATAAGAGAATGAAAATTAGACTATGCCATCGGTAGAATATACGACACTAATGCCAGCGGTGTATTATTTCAAATAACGAATTGAGGGCCAAAATCGAGAATGTTTTATGAGATGAGGTGAGTGTGCAAAAATAATTAATGAAACATTTATAACATTTAAGAACGTTGGCGTTGTCCGCATCAATCGATACAAATAAAAAACGGTGGCCTAGAGATTATAGTCATAAGAAGGCTAACTTCATACAAGTAAACATGAGAGTAATTATTGTCCTATAATAAATATATAATATAATAAATATAAATATAAATTATAAACTCAGAGTTAATTCATTTTACATACTTCAATATTAAAATTGCCTTTCAACTCACCACAAACGTCATAGAAATTTGAAGGTCATTTATAATAGTAATTTGTGCGAAGATGGAATGGCACAACCCTTGCCTGAGTGGCAGATGCAAGGCAGCGGGCACGCAACAAATGTTCCGCGAACAAGTTTTGAGAACAATGTGATATCGATATGTGTGGACATGGTCTATATATTTTTATATTATCTTTTATTCTTTCATAGTTCAATATTTAAAAGTTTTTTATGTTAATAACGTCTATATTGCTATAGGACGGTTTTAAGACATTAAATAGGTAGGTTTTAGAAGTTTATGATATACCTAAGTAGTGTAAATAATATTATAGTACATTGTGCTTCTGCTGCCAATCATTAGTCCGCATATGTAATTAGATCGAATATTGTAGCCAGTGTAATTATAAGGGACTTAGTGATAATAAGGATAGGTACGTATAAAGTAAAACCAAAAGCTTATAACCAATATTAGGTATTTTATTTTAAATCTGACTTGCTCAGTATTGGATTTCGTGTCCTATAAGAAGGTAGAGCTTGCCTCTTATCACATCATAGGACGGTTAATATGCATGACAAAATAAGAATGCACAAGTATGGGGGAAAAGCATAATATAAGAATATTTTGTGTTCACGATACTTTTCAATTATATCTGGTACCTAGTAGCGAAGGATCCATATAATCCGGTTCCTGCCATCTTTCCTTTATGTAGAATCTAATTATCATCAGAACGATTTGCAGTCCGCATTTATGCATATTAGTACTTATATGTTGGGTCGGGTTCCCTTTTGGAAATTTTCAAATTTCGACACTGTTACGTACTACATAAAATCCTTTTTACTTTAACGTCTTATCCACACTAATCTTTCGTTCCCGGCAGACAACAGGTGATCTCACAATGGCCGATATTCGCGCATCATCTACTGCATTGTGCACGTTTACATCACTCAAATCGACAAAAAACCGTATACCTGTATCTATTAATATTTGAATAACGGTAAAATCTTATATTATTTATGGTGGCATCTTACTATAATATTTTTTAAAATTTTCCTGTGTAAATCGTACCAGTTTTTTGGTTCCAAGGAAGTTCTAACAATTAATATATCAATATAGCTAGCTCACTGTGAATCATGATTAAGACCCTCCCCGGGTAATCGGCCTTGAGCCTTCGTTCTATACATTTTCAGCACACGAATTACGGGGGGAATATGCAATGATTTACGAATAATTAATTTGAAAATTTTTTTTTAGATCTTTTTGAACATTTTATACTACAATAGTATTTCTTATGAAATGTTTGTTCCAAATTAAAATTATGTGTTCTTTAAGAGATAATAATAATTTATTTGCACAAAAACTACTATAAGACAACAAACAACGTAGGCTCTAAGAAATTATGACATAAAGCAAAAATAAGGCTCCATAGAGATGCACGCAATCACAAATTTTATTGGCATGTTTACTATGAAATTAGTTAAAGAATATCCACATTACAAAAAAAATTAACTGCCAAAGTTAAGATAACATAAAATGTTGATTATTTTTTTGCGTGTGTTATTTATTAACTTCGAGTTTATTTCGAGGGTGGAACACTTTAACGTCAAAGTCAGATATTTTGACCTAAATCTAGATTTAAAGGCAACGTGGCTCTACGAGGCTCTAGGCAACAGATCTTTGCGAGGCTTTTTAACCTTTGAGAGGTTAAGATTTTTTCTTTATACTTCTTGCAAATTCGATGCCCTGGTTGCCCTGTTCGCCTCCCTTAAGGCAAAGATATATAAACAAGCAACTAGTTTTGTAGAGAACTTCCATTGCCATTGAGTCTCCTTATAATAATAATTATAATGCATTTAGACTGTGTACTTAGGCCAAAAGTTGTGTTACAATTAATAAAATACATGTAAAGCCACAAAAGTTGGTGAACGAATTCAAAATTTCGAATCGCCTATACACTTTTGTGTTCCGATCAACAATTTAATTACACCACTGATGTGGATAATAATATGATATAATATTGTTATTACAGCGGTTCATATTTTCATACGACGAAATTCCGTAAAATGACGTAAGAAATAAAACAAAAAATAGTTTTCATAAAAATAATATTTATTCACATCAAATTTGAACATTGTTAAACTTTAGTACCGTGGTTAACATTCAATATATAATTAACTAAAATGATATGAAATTGCTCCGAGAAAAATACAATATACAAGTTCTATAGTATTATTTAAGCCGATATATCAAACATAACTATATACATAATTGTAAAAAATGAATTTACCCCGAAAAAGTAGTGGGTTGATAAGATTTTCGCAATATTACCGACAGTTGAGGTTAGATATTTTTTTTTATGAACAAGAGACGATTGCTCACCTAGAAGTAAACATATCTTTTGCGCTTGGAATTGCTCGAAAATAGGGCGTTTGTAAGATTTTCGCAATATTACCGACAGTAGAGGTTACATATTTTTTTTATGAAAAAGATACGATTTATTGTGTAGTAGTAAATTATATGTGCTTTGAATTGCCCCAAAATAATAGAGCGTTTAAAAGATTTTCGCAATATTATCAACACTTGAGGTTACATATTTTTTTTTATGAAAAAGAGACGATTGCTCTCCTAGTGGGAAATATATCCAGTGTTCTTGGAATTGCCCCAAAATAGAGCGTTTGTAAGATTTCCGCAATATTACCGATAGTTGAGGTTCCTTATTTTTTATGAAAAAGAGACGATTGCTCATCTAGTGGGAAATACCTCCAGTGGGCTTGGAATTGCCCCAAAATAATATAGCGTTTGTAAGATTTTCGCAATATTACCGACAGTTGAAGTTACCTATTTTTTTATGAACAAGAGACGATTGCTCGCCTAGTAATAAATATATCCAGTGTGCTTGGAATTGCCTCAAAATAGAGCATTTGTAAGATTTTCGCAATATTACCGACAGTTGAGGTTACATATTTTTTTTATGAAAAGAGACGATTGCTCGCAGTGGCAAATATATCCAATGTGCTTGAAATGTAGCAAAAAACCCGAAATGACTCGTGTTTTATTGATTGGTTGAGAGACGAACATCTGACTGACGCAATGGTCTCTCGATCAACCACGAACATCAAAATTCGACATCGACTTACTTTTTGCTTTGAATGACTAGACGAGCTTGCCGTTCGCCTGATGGTAAGCGATACGACCGCCCATAAACAGTAGAAACACCATCCAACACCTTGAATTACAAAGTATTGTTTGGTATTCCACTGCGCTCGTCCTGAGACAAGAGATGTTAAGTCTTATTATGTCCAGTAGTTACACTGGGTATAATGCTTTCTGATATTGTGCAGGTAATCTTGCCAAAGCTATATTTTTTTTTGAAGAGGAGTGATTGGTGCCTTTCGTCACTGTAAGTAGGAATAAAGAGTTTTGGAAGCTTGTGGTATTTTTAAGTAAATAAGCAGGAATCTGAGATGCCATTGGCGAAGTACTTTACACCTTACATAATATGATTTTTAAACGAACAATTTCGTCCTTCCTGATCTTTACATTTCTACACTTCCTGAGATATCTCAGAAGATACAAATAACATCGTTTGGATACTACATTCGTAAATATATTTTTTTTAATATAATTCCCGTACACTTTATTCTTATATACCTAGTCTTGCCATAAATATTGTAATAAAGAAAAAAGAAAATTGTTAACTGCAAATAACATTTATTACTTTTACAGTGTGTCAGTTTAATACATAAATATAAAACAATTAAAAATATAAAAAGCTTATTCGAAGTGGTCTCCATTGGCTGCAATACAGTCCTTTAAACGATGAGGCCAGTTATCAATAGAAGCACGCACTCTTTCCATGGGAAAATTCTTCACTGCCAATCGTATAGATTGTTTTAGGGACTCAAATTATCATGGCGTTTAGAGCAAGCTGTACTCTCTAAAACTGACCACAAATCATAATCCAGCGGATTAAGATCGGGACTAGACGACGGCCAGTCTTCAGCTCTGATGAAGTCCGAAACGTTCGATTCCAACCAAGACTGCGTGGACCGAGCTTTATGACCCGGCGCCGAGTCTTGCTGGAAGGACCATACTTGGTTATTGAACATGGTGATGTTAAGGGGCTTAACTACCTTCTCAAGAATGGTATCTTGATACACTTGTGCCGATGTTTTGATACCTTTTTCACAAAAATATGGCTCAGTCACTCCTTCATAGCTAACACCCCACCAAACCATCACTGAAGTCGGATAATGTCCACGTTGCACTCTGTCGACTAATTGGGAAGCTTCCTTAGAGCTTTGAGCATAAATACGGTCATTTTGTTTGTTAAAATGTTGCTCAATTGTAAAAATTTTCTCATCCGTAAACAAAATTTTTCTGTGACCTCCCTTTGCGTACCGCTTCAGTAGTTGTTTCGATTTTACCACCCTATTCTTCTTTAAATTATCAGTTAAGAAATGGCCAGTGCGTCTCTTATAGGCTGCAAGTCCTAAGTCATCTTTTAAAATACGCGACATGGTTCTAGGTGCTATCTTCATTTCCCGAGATAAAATCTTTTGCTTTCGGACAGGATTTCTTCGAATTCTTTCCCTTACTGCTTTGACCACCTTTTTCGTACGAACACTACGTGGACGGCCAGATCTTTTCTGTCACAAACAGAGGAGGTCTCATTGTACCTATTAATAGCCCGGTACACAAACATTTTACTAATACCAAGTGTATGGAGAGTTTTAAAAATTGCATTTGGCTCCATACCTACTTTGTGTAATGCTATCACAGCGATTCGGTTCTCTTTATCACCCCACACCATTTTAATATCGCAAAATATTTTACAATGTATTGGCGCCAAAATGAGAAAACACAATGAACAATCGTATAAAAATGACAGATTCGAAATTCAAATGTAATATTTTTTTATAATTAAGTGTAACAGTATTTATGGCCAGACTAAGTATATTCGAATACTCGTCGAGATTATTTAAATTGCTCCTATCTGAATTATGGGCAGGGCTAGCTGGAATGCGGTTTCTAAATACGTGGAGCTGTTACCCGCCTGAAAAAAAAGTCGTAATATTAAATTCGGTCTAAATAAATAAAATAAAAATATTTTAACCAAAAGGCACTCTGTTCTTCGTTTTTGGCAGTATAGCTATAACGAAATAAGTAATCGATGATAAAAACAACAAACTCGTAATGGATCAGATTTATACGTTTATTAGTAAAAATAGTATTGTATTAGCATACTATGTCCCAATGTTGGACAAAGGCGTTCCCAAAAAACCTATAAATCGCTATACTGAACCAATTAATATTAAATTTACCTAGTTGGTACCACCATCTATTGTTTGATCCGTAAATCAGTAAAATTATTAAATATGCTTTAAGCAATATCATCTTACCTCTAAAAATATATTGGTAATGTATTCGTTGACTTGCTGTTTATTGTCCGCAGATATTGAGTTGAGTTTCTCTGCGAACTGCGCGGCCAAGTCGCTTATATGCTTCCTCAAGACTACGGTTAATCTGAAATTCATTGGTATATTTTATTATAAAGTAAGATTTCCTCGTAGCTCCGTCTGAACTGAAAACTGAAGCTGAATAGTCATACAGCCAATGATAATAGGTGTTGTATAGCTGGTTATTTGTGTCATAATTTTCGGAATTTAAACTGCTGTTCGAGTGACTTGTATTGATTAGTATGAACAATAAATAAAATACATCTACTCTATAGTTAATAATACATCTTATAGAAGTTCTTGTGGCGATATATACTTCGCCAGAACTTCCAGTTGCGTTGATACTAGCGGCAATATTTCAAGTCTTGTAGACATGCAACTTGCCGCAAGTAAAGCATGACTCAAAATTTACATAAGTCAGCTGCGATTGTTTACAAGAATTACTTGCGGAAGTTACTTTTGCAAGTTTTATTATTCATCTAAACCTCACGTAAGCCTTTAATCACTTGTTTTGAGTATCCTTAATGCTTCTTTACAACATTAATTTTGGTATAACATAAAACTAAAACACCTAAATTACATTTTGGTATAAAAGATCACATAAAAATAATAATAACAATGAAAAATCACGCGGAAATGATAGATCAAGTACACCGCCCGCGCCACCGCAGGAGCGAGCGGGACATGTGCGGGGCCGCGGGGTGGGGAAGGGAGCGCTTGTAAAGGTCCACTGTAGTAGGTATCAGGGAGCGACCGACATGCGCCGGATTTTCATTAATACAAAAGGTAGCTTTACGAAATTTTAATATGTTTTTAGGATAAAATATAACATACTAGCTGACCCGACAGACGTTGTCCCGTCTTAACTATGAATTTGTAGCGCGCATTCTGTCAATCGCAGAAATTAACTTTTCTTAAATTTTCTAACGTTCCGCTCAACTTCCTTAATTTTTTCTTTCATAAGATCATTCTCGTGACAATAACAAACACAACAAAAAAAAAAACAATAGTGAAATCGGTCGGGCCGTTCACGCGTGATGGCGTGACCAAGGGAGATAGGGATTCATTTTTATATATATAGATATGTTAAAATTTGTGTAATGTATTATGTTACTGATTCTCAATAAACTAAGTTCGGGTTTGTAATATACTAACAACATTTCTTTCAATAAACTTACTGTGATAACGCGGTAGACTCGTCGACAGTGGACCGTATCTTGCTTGCTAATATCAACTCGCTCGTCTTGTGGTACAAGTGCATGGACAGAGATGTAGCTTGCGCTAGCGAAGATACCGCCTGTTTGTATATAACATCTACTGTGACGTCTTCAGTGTTTGAAAGCCAGTCTAGCACTTCTTTGTATTGTCTGGAATAAGAACAACTAGCATAATCAAGTGCTGCCCAACAGAAAATAATACCATAATCGGCAGTAAATATTACAATGATTCCTCTAACCGAATTTCGGCCATGGCGGCCAATTTTAAAGGAGATCAGCCAAATACGCAGGAGATATTACAGTGTAAAAGTGTTTGCGCAATACAGAAGGGCACTCTTTGTTTCTTCACACTGATAGTCCATTGAGACGGTAATTCAACATGCCCGGAGAGAGATCAAGCGCAGGACCAACGGCTTTACGTGCTTTCCGAGGCACGGGGGTAACAATTCGCCAATTTCCTGACTCTGAGCTGCGATTGAGTAATTTTTTAAGATGGAAAAACCACCGATACAGTCAAACAATTACAATATTGTAAATATAACAAAACTTCACATAAGTAGCGTGAGGAGGTTGGAGTGTTAGATTATAATTTATATAAATAAAAATCAGTTGCCATATTTATGTAAGAGCATCACTTGAAAACGCGTCGACCGGCTTGACTGCTTCCATTTTTTATATTTCGGGTTTTTTTATATTTTAGTTTTCTCCCGACGTTTCGAAGACTTTGCAGCCTTCATGGTCACGGGGGGACAAAATACTGCTAGGAGAAGAAACAAAATGCAATTAACTGTAAGTAGTTACTTGACAACAGGCTGGAACTGCAGTTTGATGCTGAGGTCCTGCGTGGCGGCCTGCAGCCGTTCGTGGAACGCGTCCAGCTTGGACCCTTCTGGAGACGGCTCGTCGTCTTCATCTTCCTCTTTCTCTGGTAATTCGTAGATTTCTGAAAAAATATCGTAAAATGCATTGTTAAGTAAGTGTACTGTAATGTGGTTTTAAATTTCCTCTCTTGAATCGAAATTTTCAAACAGCTTTATTATAGCCAAATTGATCGATTTCATGACAGTCATATCATGTTAAGTCTCATAATGATCGGAAATATTGGCTATAGCCTTCAAGCCGTCATTGACCGAAGCTTGAACAATGTAGTTAGGCGACGGAAATAAACTTTGCGCTTGTATCTGACATGCGAGGCTCTTGCATACAACTTACCTACTCACTAACACATCGATGCAATACGCTTTCACAACAATTGCATTGGCAGAAACTATTTGACTTACTTTTAATTATAACAAGCGGCCGTCTAATAATAAAATAATAATAATATCAGCCCTGTATTATATACTTGCCCACTGCTGAGCACGGGCCTCCTCTACTACACAGAGGGATTAGGCCTTAGTCCACCACGCTGGCCTAGTGCGGGTCGGTAGACTTCACACACCTTCGAAATTCCTATAGAGAACTTCTCAGATGTGCAGGTTTCCTCACGATGTTTTCCTTCACCGTTAAAGCGAACGATAAATTCACAAAGAATACACACATGATTTTTAGAAAAGTCAGAGGTGTGTGCCGTTGGGATTTGAACCAGCGGACATTCGTCTTGGCAGTCCGTTCCACACCCAACTGGGCTATCGCCGCTATTAAGCGGCCGTCTAACTGTTAGTAATTCTGAGGTTATTTATAATCAAAACATATGTCACGCCTTTATCTCCGGAAGGGTAGACAGAGGTGTAACCAGAGCACCGAGTTTTCGACATGGGTTTTCCGTCTGATACGGGATTTGCCGATCGCCAATTGCAAACAAATTCTATATTTTGGGCTGATATTGAGCAGAAAAAAATAATATTACTTCGCTCAACCCAGGATTCGAGACTGGAACCCCAGAGCGGTGTGGTTCCACGTACGCAATACCCACTACGAGACACATACGTTTTCACGCGGACGAAGCAGCGAGCAAAAGTTAGTATAGTATAAATTTGTAGGCTCAACTTTCTATTGAGAATACCTACCTACAACCATTTCTAACGTTTCCTCCATGGCTTGTCGGTTGGCGGCGTCCAAGGTTCGTTTCTGTTCTTCGATACGCATGCTTGTTTGAGAAGATAACAGCTTCAGCGCTTCTAAATACACGGGACCTGTAATGACAAAATACATACATTTAAGATAGACATAATTGGGTTTATTATGGAATATCGTTGTGCTATACATACGAAGTCGTATTTTAATTCCACATAATTTTCTGACCAACAAAGCGTTTTAAATTATATAAAATAATTTATGAGTTGCATTTTAATAGCATTTTTTAGGTCAAAATTAATTCTTATATATGCATCAAATTAAATATGAAGATATGGTGGTGGTATATATTTACTGGTGGTAGATTTCTTATAAGTGAGAGTCAGTCAGTCAGCAGTGTGTAGTCACTGTTGTGTTCACAACATCTCATGTTTCAGGATGGCGAGCACAGTGGAATACTAAACCACATTTTGGTAATTCAAGGTGTTGGATGTTGTTTCTACTGTTTATGGACGGTCATATAGCTTACCATCAGGCGAACGGCAAGCTCATCTCGTCATTCAAGCAGCAATAAAAAAAAATATATAACTCAATTTCTACCCTATACTAACCGTCAAAATCATTAAACAGATTTTCATAATTAACAACTTCAACAACTCTCTTCTCTTCTACCACTCCTTCTGTCTTATCTTCCTCCTGTTCTGCCTTCTCTCTTGCTTCTCTCAGGACTTGGGATAAGACCGGTTTATCTTCAGAACTTAGACCGAGCATGGCTCTCTTTTTAACCAAACCTGGATCTCCATCTTGTAAGATCTCCATTGTCTTTTTACCTATTGTTTCTAATGTGTCTAGACCACCTGATATCACTTTGGGACCTGTAATGGTAATTTTTAGTTCTTAAGTTAAGATCAACAAGGTCTCGTAGTATTAATAATATATTGGGCAAGAACTTCTATGTGCGTTTCCAGCAGCGGTAATATTTCAATAATTCTATACAGCTGCGGCTTACAGCAAGTCTTGCAAGCTTCAAAGTTTGCAGAAGGCAACTTGCCATGGATGTTTGTACAGTAAATATTGCTTGAGGATCACAGATAAATTAGATGATTGTAAAGTCTATACATCATGATTTAAGTAGCTCAACATTTAATAGTTATTTATCAATATATAACATAATGACTGTCTTGGGTTCATTGACTCGGGAAAAGTGATACCCATTCTTTCACTCAGTATTAGCCTGTAGTCTGGAATTTGTGGCCAATATGGCAATTGGCCATATGCCTTATGATATTATGGGACGGAATATACGCGACGATAAGTGTTTACCCTAGTTTTGCCTCTGCCAAGACCTTCAGAGATAAAAGGCGAGTGCATGTGTATACTACATAATTATAAAAATGTTCAGTAAATAACGTAAAGAATCAACTTACCCGTAGTCTCAACGAATTTGGTAACACCTGAAATCAAATTACCGAATGGCAAGTAAGCACCGTCACCATCTTTGGACTGAGCACTAGCACTCTCTGGTAATTGTTCAACGCTAGGAGAGTTAGAGGAACTACTTGGTTTGCTTTCTTTAATCTGACTCGCTTTCCTAGCTAGTTCTTCGGGCTCGGGTGCCCCAATTCCTGTCTCTAGGACTGTTGTTATACCCTGGAAATGTTATACAGAGGTAACTTATTAAATAAAAATTCTGGTAATTATTATTGTAAAATAATTAGGCCCAAAAACATAGTTTTAAAAATAAATGTAATTTTGAATGTAGTATAAAACAAATTAATTTGTTAATTTCCTTGTTAATTTTATACCAATTGATGCGCTTTGGTGTAAATATCATAGTTACTTAGACCTAAGAGAATTATAATTACTAAGCTTGGTTCAAGGTCCTTGTATGTTACTAGTGTGATGGATTATTTTTATCACCTCAACAAATTACCAGTGCTAAAAGCAAACTCAAATTGTAAATCTTTATATTCTTTATTAAAAATTACTGTAAAAGATTTTCAGTATATCTTATACATTATGTTTTACCTGAGACACTTGACTAGTTAGTGTTGTAATGCCAGCTGTAGCAGTGTTGAGCAGTGAATGCATGCTCCATCCCCACCCACCACCAGTGGGAGCAGGCGCAGGCGCAGGTGTAGGCGCCATTTTATCTTTAATTGCATTTAGTTCCGCATCCAGCTCGGCTAGCTTTGGTTTTGCAGGTTCTCTCTGTAATAATATATTTGTTTCATTAAACCATGTTATAATATGTATGTTTCGAAAACAATAATTATATGCGTTAATATGTCTGTAAGTAACTTACATTCACATAATGAAGAAATCTATACTAAAATATAAAGCTGAAGAGTTTGTTTGGATGTGCTAATAATTATAGGCCCTAATTGATTTTGATTTTTTTTTAGTAAGAAGCTATATTACTTTTGAGTTTTATATGGTATTTTTTATATTCCATAGGAAAGATAACCACTGTAAAATTTATATAACAAAAGCTGACTCAATCATGTCTACTCGGAAGTTATATAAGCAACTTTATTTAAGTAACTAGCTTTTGCCCGCGGCTCCGCCCGCGTTATAAAGTTTTTCAGGCTAAAGTTTTCCGTTATAAAAGTAGTAGTTTCCCGGGAGCCTATGTTCTTCCCAGGGTCTCAAACTGTCTCCATACCAAATTTCAACTTAATACGTTGGGTAGTTTTTGAGTTTAACACGTTCAGGCAGACAGATGCAGTGGAGGACTTTGTTTTATAATATATTTTATAGAACTTTTTAAGAGGAACAATCCCGTCATACATCATTGTTGCATAACTCTAACCGTTTACGCAGCGCACGCAACGGAAGCTCTCAAAACTAATAAATTGTCCCCGTTTTTGCAACATGTTTCACTACTGCTCCGCTCCTATTAGTCATAGCGTGATGATATATAACTTAGAGCACTCTACAAACAAAGGGCTATTCAACACAAAAAGAATTTTTCAGTTCGAATCGATAGTTCCTGAGATTAGCCATTACTGCTCCGCTCCTATTAGGTATAGCGTGATGATATATATCATATAGCACTCTGCGAACAAAGGCCTATCCAACGCAAAAAGAATTTTTCAGTTTGGACCGGTAGTTCCTGAGATTAGCTATTACTGCTCCGCGCCTATTGGGTATAGCGTGATGATATATAACCTATAGCACTCCACGAACAAAGGGCTATCCAACGCAAAAATAATTTTTCAGTTTGGACCGGTAGTTCCTGAGATTAGCCATTACTGCTCCGCTCCTATTGGGTATAGCGTGATGATATATAGCCTATAACACTCCACGAACAAAGGGCTATCCAACGCAAAAAGAATTTTTCAGTTTGAACCGGTAGTTCCTGAGATTAGCCATTACTGCTCCGCTCCTATTGGGTATAGCGTGATGATATATAGCCTATAGCACTCCACGAACAAAGGGCTATCCAAAGCAAAAAGAATTTTTCAGTTTAGACCCGTAGTTCCTGAGATTAGCGCGTTCAAACAAACAAACAAACAAACTCTTCAGCTTTATATAATAGTATAGACCCGTCATACATCATTGTTGCATAACTCTAACCGTTTACGCAGCGCACGTAACGGAAGCTCTCAAAACTAATAAATTGTCCCCGTTTTTGCAACATGTTTCATTACTGCTCCGCTCCTATTAGTCATAGCGTGATGATATATAACTTAGAGCACTCTACAAACAAAGGGCTATTCAACACAAAAAGAATTTTTCAGTTCGAATCGGTAGTTCCTGAGATTAGCCATTACTGCTCCGCTCCTATTAGGTATAGCGTGATGATATATATCATATAGCACTCTACGAACAAAGGGCTATCCAACGCAAAAAGAATTTTTCCGTTTGGACCGGTAGTTCCTGAGATTAGCCATTACTGCTCCGCTCCTATTGGGTATAGCGTGATGATATATAGCCTATAGCACTCCACGAACAAAGGGCTATCCAACGCAAAAAGAATTTTTCAGTTTGGCCCCGGTAGTTCCTGAGATTAGCCATTACTGCTCCGCTCCTATTGGGTATAGCGTGATGATATATAGCCTATAGCACTCCACGAACAAAGGGCTATCCAACGCAAAAAGAATTTTTCAGTTTGGACCGGTAGTTCCTGAGATTAGCGCGTTCAAACAAACAAACTCTTCAGCTTTATATAATAGTATAGATAATTAAATATTCACATGTACCTTGACTTATCATAAGTGAAACTATGTTTGCGTAAGTGATGAATATAACTTTATTTTTTGAGGATACAAAATTTATATCAATTTATGTGTACATATTATGCAACATAAAAGTAAAAATAATTTATAGACATTTCATAAACAGCTTTTAGTTGGAATATGTTCATTTATAATTTCTTAAATTTATGAATCCTTATTTGCATATCCCATCGTAAGAGTAAATTGTTAGTTTTGAGAAGATAAACATTTTATATCTGTTCTTTAAAAACTTGGTAGAAATGTTAATTAATGAGAAGCTATTTTAACAAATATGTAAATATAAAACTAAATTCAACAAAAAAAGTTAAATATATTAATCTTGTTTGTATGTTTCTATTCAACAATGGTTACAATAAAGAGTATTTGTATTATATTTGTATTCAACTCACCGGAGCATTGCTATACCCATCATCTTGGCCCCAATCATCGAAGTCATCCCATCCAGTGTTACTCTCCTTTACTGCAGGTTTCGTACTTACACTACTCTTACTTTTATTGTCATTTCTGTCAGAAGCAGTTGCAATATTTGTATCATCGTCATCTATGTCAAAATCATCCCATCCATCTGCATCTTGCTGAAAGAATTGGAAATTATTTTATATACATGGGACCTATGCTCTGCCACTTCCTTCTCTAGGATTCGCAAAACATATGTCATTATTCAAATTCATAATTTATGAAGATTTGTTGACTTTCCAAAAAGAGACCTGAAGCAAAGTTTGATATAATCTTGTTCTTGTAATATTTACTTTGGAAAAGATATTAAAACTTGTTATTTATGTAGTGTTATTTATAATTGCATCAGTTATGTGTTAAACATAAAGACTAAATATTAATAATTTACATGAAAATTTGGGTTTTTCTGCTCAGTATCAGCCCGGAGTCTGGGATTTGTGCCTGATATGGCAATAGGCTCGCCCCCTATCACATCATGGGACAGAACACACTTGGCGAAAAGTGGGTGCTATGGTTGCGCCTCTGCATACCCCTTCGGGGATAAAATGCGTGATGTTGTGTGAAAAGCAAACATAATAGGGAATTTTAAGATTATTTCTTATACATTTATAACAGCTTTTGTCCTTCCATTGGGTGACCTAAGGATCAATCTTTAATGGTATCCTTCTATGTTTAGAAATTTTGGGCCAGGTGATGTCTATACAATTATCTTGGCTATCTCTTATAATATAAAAAATATGTTTCCACCTCTCTATTCCTTAGAAGTCTTACATATTACACAAATATTATTGCGAAATATAACTTACTTGTTTATCCGCTGGTTTTCCAACATTGCTGGATTGTGCTGCACTTTTTGCTACATTTTGGTCAGACTCTAACGCATTGTCACTGTAATTTGAAGAGGATAATCTCTTTTTACGATCCTTTTTTTCATAACTTTGTCCCTCGTCCGCACTCTCAAAGTCTTCACTATCGCTTGATGGCATGGTAAATAAATAAAAATATACTACGCACTATATAATATTACGAATATTTAAATGTTACGTATGTATATTAAATTAATTTATTAAAATATTTTATTACTAAATCAAAAACTAAGTACGTGTTGTCACTTTTTGTGACTACATGGCTGAGTTACCAGTTGATAAATTGTAGAATGTACTGTTTTATCTATAAATTACAACATAAAACTACCTTAGAGGGTACAAAATTAAAATATGCCGTAAATTTGTAAAACAATAATTTTTTATTGTATCGCAATTTACTATTGAGAATTTTCTATAAAAACATGAATGTAGATATTTGTAGCCAAAATCTGAGTAAAATATACAGTATTTCTATCTAATTGCAAAATTTGGCAATCTTTTCGTTGGTTTTACAGACGTTGACATTGCCAACAACTAATAAACATATCCACAGATGAACCAAAAATAATTCATTCCAAATGACGCAGAAATTAAATTGTTTGTAAAAATAATATAAAATATTATATTGCGATATATTCTTACGGCTTATTTGAGCTGTAGTATAATATTAGTTTACAAGGCGTACTTATTATTAGGGGCTTTATAAACTGGTTAGTTGAAAATAGGTAGATACTAATATTCGCGGCTGAATATTTTATTCTATTATCTATTATTAGTAATATAGTGGCTAGTATAAATTTTGAAATAAAAAACATTTCCGTGTTGTAAAATTGAAATAAGAAACCGCTGCATTTAATGTTAAATAGAAATGAACTTTAATTAATTTAGAAATTTGTTTTTCAAAAGTGTGTACCATATTATACATTAGAGCTCATATTATTTTATTGTATTCTGTCTGTGTGATAAAAAGGTTGGTGATATTTAATTGGGCGATGGGACATTTATTTGGAATAAAAATTGTTATTTATCGAGAAGTTAGAACAGTCGTAGTCAATGTAACTGTGTAATGACCATAATAAGTAAGTAGTTACCTCAAATATTAAACCTAACAACATTAATATAACTAACAGAAACAAAACATTATGGATCCGTAATAATAATGTTTAGAAACAAGAACTAGTCGTGCACTATGATCATATTTAAAAAAAAATTGTTTTGACATTATTTTTTTTTTCGTGAATCTCCGCAGTTTTTGCCAAGGATTGACGGGATACTGGGAATACCAGGAAATTTCCAACAGCATCGGCTCTGGAGGAATAATTGATAGATTTGGTAGGCAGAGGTGTAACATAGGCATGTTTCATCAGGCTCTACTTATATTAGGACCAAAAGGTAAATCTATTACCGTTTATTGTAATTGGATAATTGACGCATATATATTTTTTTATTTCATAAAAATGTATGTTATCAAAAATCTAGTGGAAACAGAATTATGAAAATGCAATAAAAAATAAGTTAAAAAGCTTTGAAATTTGGTGGTAACGATAGCTGTCAACAGAAATAGCACATGGTGACGTCGTCGAGTGTCATCGGCTATAATGTTGCAGGCGTGCGAAAGAGATAGCGCGATAACCCTACCATGCTCCCACTTTTACTCGAAACAATATTTCTAATATGAAAAGACAGCTCTATTTTTCAACCAATTTTGATGCTGATTTCACGAAAGTTTTTTTTACATAATATATATAAAATAATGTTTAAAATCAAACATAGGAAAGTACTCTATTTCCAGGCTTCGGGTTGATATCAGTATTAGATTTGTGTCTACTCACACAAGTAGTACTAGATATCACTTTATATTGAGTCACGGAATCGAAACCCCGACTTCGGCGCGGCAGTCGTGCCGCACACCTACGTGCTATAGCTATGTCACTGTGGCCAGGCGTGGCAAGACAATTTAGTGCCTTGACCATTAACAAAAGCCTAAATAATAATTTGATTATTTTCGAATATTAAATTATGGTTTTTGCTAACATGCTGACGTGCCACGCATAATGTGGGATATTTCAGTATAACAAATAAAAAATAGATCACGCCTTTATCTCTATAGGGGTAGGCAGAGATGCAACCAAAGCATCTAACTGTGTGTTCCGTCCCATGATGTGATAGGAGGCAAGCCACATCGGGCATAATTTTCAGACTCTGGTTGCATCCCTAACTAACCCTTACGTCTTTTGCCGTTTTCTGGGCTAGCAGAAGTGTTATTAGTCATCACACCCACATTTTGCCACCTATATTAGGTCAGATAGGAGACGAGCCTATCGGTACTGATAGGGCGCAATACCAGCCTTCGAAGTCATACTGACCAGAAAAAATCCAATTATATTTTAAACGACTCGGCTATCGAACCCGAGACCTCAGTGGCAAGCACCTACGATAAATACAGTGAAAGCTGGTTATAGTGAAATTGGGGGGACAGCCTAATCTGGACTTTATATTTGATAGTTGTTATAAACGATACTCTTTTTACTTCTTTGCCATTTCATCGTTATAACCGAAATGTGGTTATCAACGGAATCTACTGTAATATGGATTTTCCGTCGGATAGAGTCGGAAGAAATTAGATAGAAACAGAAATAAGAATTTAAATATATTCATATTATTTTTTGAGTAGGTATTACTCGCGGCTTCGTCCGCGTGAAAAGCCTTTCCCGTTATAAAAGTCCCTAAAATTCTGTTGCAATTTATAGTGTCAAGTGTACTACGCCAGCGCCATCCATTTTAAAATCAGATAATAATTTCCCATGGGAGCAAATTACCAGGATAAAAAGCCTATATGTTAATCCAGGACATGACCTAGCCGTATGCCAAATTTCATCCAAATCAGTTCAGCTGTTTCTGCGTGTACTTCTAACAAACATCCAAACATTTTTACAAACTTTCGCATTTATAATATAAGTTATAAATATACAAAGTTATATCTTCATTGGCATTATGTTCGAATTTCGTATTGCCCTTTCACTGTTGCGTGTTGTGAAGAGTATGTATTCAATAGGTATCTAAAAACAAAACCATAATACAATAGTAGAGCCTTTGTGTAGAGCACGTAGGTTTGGCTGTGAAGGGGTAATTTTTGAACTAAAAATCTGGTTCTACATTCTTTCACTTATAAGAAACATCACCCTTATGAATGCTAATATCTTGGGAATAGGCATTAATGAGAGTGGAGTTGTGGTACATATTTACAAGTTAAGTTCGTAATTTTGTTGGTTCGCGGAGTTGGTGAGTAATACAGAAAAAAAATTGTACGCCTTAAGTCAATGGATTGATTAGATTATGAATTGCCACTTCAGGCTGCCTTCGTATCTCTTTATTTACTTTTTTCAAATGTGAACAATGTTTCGATATAAATAAAATAACCGCAACCGTTGTTCCTGAGCCTAAAATGGACAATGTAGAAGTTTATTCAGTATTATTCTCTATCTATTTTGAACTTTACGTGACATTCAGTTCATTACTTTCGGAAATTTGTGTTTATAAATGAAAACAGTCATGTAAAAAACAATAATATAAAAAATTGTTAATTTGTGTCGTGTTACTTAGGTACTCTTCTTTCGTCTCCCTCTTTCTTTTTATTACTCTTCTTTCGATGTTCTTCTTTTTTTTTCAAAATGTCAAAGTTATGCCTCAAGCGCCTAGTTTTCACATAAAGTGTACCAAACGTTACTGTTAATTTCATGAAAAAAGGCTACAAATATTTAAAAGATTGTCATTATTGTATCAAATTTTCAAGCAACATTTCGTATTTTTAATTAATTAATTATAATATAAGCTAAATTAAACTGTATTCGGTATTCACAAGGACATAGGACAAGGTGTTGGATGGTGTTTCTACTGTTTATGGGCGGTCGTATCGATTACTATCAAGCGAACGGCAAGCTCGTCTCGTCATTCACAGTAATAAAAAAAAGACATAAAACTATGTAAAAAAAAATCTTGATTCCACATTCATCTTATGGCTGGTTATTTAGGATCTCTATGGCTCTGACCCCACTTCAAGGTAGAGTTGGCGTGACATACTATTTCAAAAAAGTTGCAGAAGGGATTTGTCATATTTATATGACCACCACGATATCAATTCTAAGGATCTAGCAGCTGGAGTTTACGACGTATTTGCTGTTCACACATTCAGGTATGGAGACGTTAGAAATAAAACATAGTTGAAGTGAATTGTGCGTATTATTTGGTAACAATCCATATTTGATTCAAAATAAATAATAAATTTTTATTACATTGGGGCAAAGGGATTTGTTAACGTTTATCCTCTCCTAGTTACTTTTTATGCTCTGGAGTTTGATACGGTTGCATGAAGATTGTCAGTATTTTATTATCAAGGAGGTCTTTGGTATGAACAACGGTTTACCAAAAGATAAACTGGGAATATGCCTACTTAAGCGTGAGCCATTTCGAGATTGTGACGTTTGGATTACGTTATATATCTTTAAAAACCCTTTTGAAATAAAAAAATATATTTCATGATAATAAAAAATTGTATACTTAATTATACGTGAATGTGTTGGTCAACATTCTAAACATTTCATTATAGAAAATAATATTTTGGACGTTGCGATGATGAAAATTGTAATTTGTGACTGACGGTTAACTTTTAACCCCTACACTCCACGTGTAAGAAATACGCCCTTATGCACATATTGCATTCGGTCGACTTTGAATCATCAAAAACTCTATCATCTTATTTAACATAAATTACGATACTTAAACATTTAAAAGTTTAATAGAGAAGTATTCCTATGTAAAATTTACATTAGTGACAAGAATCGCGTAAAAATAGATGAACTCTGAAGATAGAGTTTATCCTACATACGTCTCTAACTTTTACAATAGAACGTAAAACCACATCTCGGTTTCAATCGCAATTTGAAAGCACAACAAAATATGAACCGTGTAGGCACGGATAAGACAGATGTAGGTAAGTGTACGCGGCTGTACATTGAGCGTATCTGTAATTTGTATGTGCGTTACATATACACGCTGTGGAATGCGCGCTGTACGTATACAGCGCGGCCGTCTGTACATATTTATACAGGAGAATCGTAAATAGACTGAATGAGTATGTATGTAACGTTGTTTTTGCTCGCATCGGCACATCGGCAGTACGTTTCGCAGCGTCTGAGGCGCAGACTACACTGCACATAGCAAAGCAGTGAGCATACATTGGCGTCGTCGGACGTCGGTCGTCCGTCGTCCGTCCGCCGCTAGTAGACCATGTAATGTAAACATTAGACGATGGAGGAATGCATTTAGACAGTAGGTGCTGACTGCTGGTAGTGAATATTATCATGTGCGGTGATAACGTGGCGGCGCGGCGGCGGGGATCAGTCAGAGCCGCGGGGTCGCGTGGTGCGGTCGCTTGTGCACTCTGTAGTCGCAGTGACGTGCGCCGCTGCTCTGTGTTCGCGCTCGCGTACGCGCCGCATTCCATCGTGGGGGCCCTTCGCCGCCATTGGCCGATCCCGCGTGACGTCACACCTCGTAATGAGGTATTCAACATGGCCGTATAGCTAGTTCGCGAGTGTGCTTCGTTACACGTTTGAATGGATTTAATCAGTGAAATATGCCAAGGAGACGAAACGGTGAGATACCCTTGCCCGACGGATGGGATTACGCGAGGGACTTTGACGGGAAACTCTATTTCATCGACCACAATAGCAGAAAAACGACGTGGATCGACCCGCGAGACAGGTAAGTTTTCCAAAGAGAAGTGTTAACCCGTAAGAGCCCCATGTCAAAACTTTACATTCCAATGCGATTTGTAACGTTTTCTGATTGAATTCGAGTGCTCTCAGCGTACGTGTGAAAAGTGTCCGTGGTGCGGTTTGTACTGATAAAGTTGCAAGTGTTAAATGTAGTTCTAAAATAGAATAAATCGTGAAAAACAAACTGTTCGCTCGCCGCGCCGCCGTCGCCCTCTAGCGGTAGGAATGTGCGATAACCTCGATTTCACACGACATTCCACAATTTAGTGACAACAAATGAGCTAAACACAAATTATGGTTATCATTTGTTATCCTTCGGAATGCGCATTGCCGTCTCGATTTCGTGTGGGATCGTGTACGGTGAGCGGTGTTTCGAATGCGACTAATGAGGCCACGGAACTGGTTCATAGCAATGTTACTGACTGAACTGGCGCACAAATAATTTGATGAAGCATTTGTACGTCGAGTGCGACGGAGTGGCGGCTGGCGGTGTGGCGTGGGCCGTGGTGCACGTGTGTGCAGGCCCGATGCGTGGACACAGCGGCGGGAGATGGAATGCAATGCATAGGCAAGTTGCGCGGTGTGAATGACAGGCCGTAGAACGCGGCCCGGGCTCGCGGCGATGGTCGCGCCTTTCTAAAGCGGCGCACCTCCCCGCGCCCGCGCCGCCGCACACCCACCCCGCGCCGCTCGCGCACCCCCTTCACCTCACTGAGCTACAGGTGCTGCACAACACATCCCTATTAAATACCGATCATGTCTCTCGCCGTATCTATTTACAATAGTTTATGCTGCACCTGCACCATTGTCTCGAAAAATTGGCCTTAAAAACGTTACAGCTGCAGCTGTCGAGACGGAGAGCCTCTCAACTGTTTAATTAACGCCAATGGATGGTCTACGAGCCATTGAAAAGTAATATTTGCAAATTCCTGACCTACAACTTCATTTCTTCCCCAAAGCAGTTTAAAATATAGTTGCCAATAATTAAAGCTTGCTCGGCAGTGTGCTTAAATGGAATTAAAAGATCGGTAATGAGAGGAAGTTTTGTTTGCTAATGGAGTTTCGTTGCATGTGAACGGGTTATATAAGCATATCAAGCGTGCAACTGAAATAAAGAACATTTCACTTAATGTCAACGAAAGAATGTCTCGGATATGGACAAATGTGAATAAAACGAATGGTTATTGAATAATTCAACTTTATGTCACTGGGAACAGAATATAATTATAAAACAGAAAAGTAAATATGTAAAACCAATGAATATTGTGATATTGAACATATAGAAGCTAATGCAAACGAAAATCAGAACCTTTGTAGGGTCCTAAAGAGAGTTATCGAGCTCATTCCCATCCTATAATGTGATGCCCTTAATCCCTCATGTTTAATTAAGCAGATCTGTAAACCCATCACCACCTAGGAGTTTCATCACATAAACAATTTCAGTCCTATCTAATTGACACGATTTTTCGAGTCAAAAAACAAATTTACATGATCAACCTAGAAATTCAATCTAGGAACTCACCAGTTTCGCAGGCCAACACTACATTAAATCTAGGCGTTGTTGCTAAATACATTATAATAAACTCCATTTAAATCCCACTAACCCAGCCAGAGCCATTGGAATTTGTGCTCGGTTCCAGCGTTGTGACATTATTGCCATATCCAGTACAAGTGGAATCGCATACATCGATGCATAAAATGTGGATTAAATTGCATCAAGAATCGAAAGATTCTGGAGCCGGTACATTGACACCACAATAAAATTCATCGCTGACACAGGAAACATAAAGTGGTATTTTTATTGAACGGTTTTGCGAGCTGCATTCCGCGCGCTCCTTGCCGTATGGTTATTTGAGACTCGCTCACTAACTTAGCACATCGGTTTTTTTCGTCTGCACCTTATCAGATGTCTGTCGTCGCTGATTGGTGCGTTTTAGTGTTTAATGTTCGTTTTGGAGTTCATTCACTTAAGGGCATGTCCCAATAAGGAAATTATGTTTTGGATCTAGATTTATCGTCTACAATAGATATTTTAAATTATTATTATTCGAGAAACATTGTTGAGTCGAGAGTTAAGTAATGTAATTGTGATAAGTATAATTTCTTTAAATGACCCCAATAATTAATTATTATGTGCATATTAACTTAAAAATATTGTGGAAATTCGTTTGATGAAAGCAACACGTCAAAACTGACCTAGTACGCTATCGCCAGTGATATTCACATCTAACTTGTGCGAAACAATAAAGTGAACAGTAAGACAATTTATTAATGCTAAAAATAGCCCGGCCGCGTCTCGGGCACACGCAGTTAACCTTATACGAGGGGTCTAAATCTATATGTGTCATAAAAATGCTAAAACTTCGTATCTGCGTGTTTAATGCTTGAATGATTGCTAGGTACTTAACAAGGTCAAGAGTTGAAGCCAGTTGAGTACGAAGTAAAAGCTTAACGGATTAAATATGACAGAAAATCATTTCTAAGCACAAGTAGAAATCTTTTTGTGCTAGCTTGAAGACGTATTTTAGAGAATGCAGTCGCGTTTCTTTCCGTTGAATCTTTGATCTCAATGCAATTACTATGTGTTTATAAATGCATTACATTTTCGTCTAGAAGTTTCCACAACAAACGTATATGAAAAATGTGAGCTCACGTCAGCCGTTGCTAGCCATGGCTCTGTACGAACACCGAATGAAATTATTTACCTTGGTAAGGAATGTTGTCGGTTCACCGGACCTGGCATTTTGACTGGCAGATGTAATCGTCTCATTTTAGATATGTATACACCGTACTAATGATCGTCTTTAAATTATACAAAAAAAAAACTATGTAATTTCCCGTTACTGTGAAATATTGCTGCCAATTAAGAATACTGGTATTAGTTTTTTGGTTCATTCTTTTGTGTATACAGCGTGTTTTTTTATGTATCCATAATGATGATTTATGTTCATGTAGTTTGTATTTTGATGACTTTTAAAGTGTTTACATTACATGCTAAACATTTATCAGATAATTTAAAACGTGTATTGTCAATACTGTACCATCACGCTCAATATACAAAGAAAAACTGTAGAAAACATTTATAGGGAGTGATAATATAATTTTTTATAATTTTGGACAAATCAACAGACGATAGAGGCATTATTTTTTCACCTAAATGCCCTTTTTCTATACACCATTCACAATGATTATATTATCTTTATAGTGTCGTTGGAACTAAGACACCATGCTTAAAGCAATAAATGCCTCGAATATGCCTCAGTAACAAGGCTTGCGTGCGAATGAGACTTTTGCGGTTTTCGCAGATCAAACATGATAAGCAATCGAGTGCGTATTTAGTAGAGATGACGGGGAATACGGACCCACTATAATAGAGTAAGTTAAAAATAATCACTGATCATTACAAAATGTATGAACAAAACTGTATTATTTATGTATATGAATATTGAGTACGTAGCTATAATAGGAAAACCATGGGTTTTCCTCAGATTTGACCCGTAAGCACATTTTAACGTATGCCTACAAGCTGAGCTACTGATATTGATACCTACAAATAACACCTCGCTCCGTCCCCTCAATACGTAACAAGTAAAAAGTGCAAAACGATAATAACGCGCGTTCGACAGCTAACCATTGTGTGTTGGAAAAACTGTGCCATCGCGGAAGCGTCGAGACAATGATAGCTTCGATTAATGGGAACTCACAATACGTGTGTTCGTTTATTATTTTAATTGTTTCTGCACGGTTTCACTGCGTGGGTCATTGTCTGTATGCGTTCCAGGGTGGCCATCTTGGAAACTGTTGGGGAAGGTCGGGAAATGTCATAGAGTGTAAATAGTGCAGTCAGGGTGAACGTAATGTTTGAAATTTACATAAAAATAAGAATTATTTCGGGTATATTAGTATTTTTATTGCTTTGAATGACGAGACGAGCTTCCGTTCGCCTGACGGTAAGCGATACGACCGCCCATAAACAGAAGAAACACCATCCAACACCTTGCATTACAAAGTATTATCTGGTATTCAACTGCGCTCGCCATCCTGAGACGTGAGATGTTAAATCTCATTATGTCCAGTAGTTAAACTGGGTACAATGTCGTTCAAACCAGAACACAACATTGACTATACACTACTGCTTGGCGGCAGAAATAGACATTGCGGTAGTACCTGACCAGGAGAACTCTCACATATGAGAGACCTACCACCAGTAAATTGAATTTGTTTTGTCAGGATACGGTAACATTGGTCACGTTATAGATTGACGTACTGCGTGAAAGCGGAGTCGCAATAACTTGGACATGTCGATGCATAATTGTATGTTTGAGTGAAATCCACACGATGGCGCGACTCGGGGCGGGTCGGTGTGGGAAAAATGGGTGACACGCCGCGCATCGTTGCGGTCGCGGCATGACTAATAACATATTATTCAATCCCAGCCATTGTTTTATTTTTGCAAATACATAGGAGGGGAGAATATCAGAATGAATGCTTAAACCAATTGGAAGGACAAAAATTAGAAGTAGTAAACGAGTTGAATAAAGATAACTAATTTATTGAAAGGAAATTAGTTCTGAATATATTTTTTTATATTAAATGAAGCTCTAGGTATTTTAAAAGAATTTTTAGACTTTGAAGGTGTAGAAGCAGAAAATGATATTAGAAACCTTGAAAAGTGAAGTGAAGTGGTGACAAGCTGACAAAATCTCAGGCTTAATATTCAAATGGCCATTTTATTAAAATGTCTCTTGACTAGGAATAGACTGTTCAAGATCCTTAAGACCTCTAACTAAACAAGCTTCGGAAAAACTAAGTAAAAGGTCTCAAAAGGTAATTACTCAAATGTTTGTTAAAGAGTGTCTGTGCGTGCGCAACGTAACTATCCTCACAAGATTGTGTAACCCAAGTATGTGCTTCCCACGTAGGAAGCGAGCCGGGCAGCGCCGCCAACCGTAACGCAAAAAGGGCTGGGCATTTTACCGAGTTTCTTGACTTTACTTCATTATATTCGTTTAAGTGTTAAAGACTTATTCCATTGAGTTTTTGGAATCCAGTTTAACTCTATTCTAGTTCATTGTAAACTAAGTCATGTTAACGAGTCATTGATTCCTGATGAAAATTGTCAAAGTTTCATAATTTGCATGGTTAAATTGAAAAATGGCATACTTTTTGATACGAGTGTACTCTTCCGTTTAATATAACTTAAAAAAATCACCTCTTGGCTCCTGTAACTAATAAGGTTGCTTAGATATTTAAATGGGAAATATTCTTAATAATATAATACACACTTGGCACTTTTTATTTTAAGAAAGACGTCTTATAACACCAATGACATGACGTAATTTATGGACAATCTAGAATACTATTACAGTACTTAATAATTGTTAGTAAAGGATGAGAGTAACATGAGTCCTTTTTTGGGCTCCAAATACAATTATAAAACAATTGTGTACTCGTTACATTTGCGGTTACTGCGTTAAATCCGTTATAAAATTACAAAAACCCTGCAAATATCAGCGCTTGTGCGTCATACAAAACCAAATACGTAAGAATCATTACCGTCATTGTTTATTTTTCGTTTATAATTGCCATATTCAGGTGCATTGCCTCGATTTTGTATGACTATAAAGTCTTTATACAAAATTATGATACATAGTATGTCAATTAGATCACAAAATGCCTAAAAATATGGTCTAAACTAAAAGTAACGGAATTTTTTCGAACATCCAAACAAACAATGTAGGCTAGCGTACGGATTTGTAAAATGCTTCGTGGAAACTGTGAGGGCGCGGCGAGTGTAGTTGTTTATTCAGCGCATACCGCGCGGATATATGTCCTTGGGGTTACCGCCAGACGTCCGCACGATACAATCTACGTTTTTGATTAACAAAGAGTTTTGTTAATATGGAAATTGGGTAGGTTTTAGAGTGTAAATTTCGGTCAAATCCGCTATGCATTTGTTTTTTAAGCATCGTAAAATACTAGTCAAATATTATACATTACTTAAGGGAGGACGGATAGAAACGTTTATAACCACTTGAATAAAACTATGTTATCAACAATAATGTAAATTAATATAAAATCACGCGTGTTTGTGAGTTATCTACGAGTATGCGATAAATGTTGCTGCTCTCATTCCTAATCAGAATTGGCATTCCGTTGTTATCTCTATTTCGTCATAAAGCTGTTGTTTACCTACTAATTATGCATATGCTTTTGGTGCGTTATTTATCGCCCACACATTATGGCTGAATTGCTTCGAATGCGAAATGCGTTAGGGTCATTTTGTAAGCTGAACCTTATTGAGGTTGGAGTAGGGTCGATGATTTAAATTTTTGCTACCAATACGCGTGTACATGAAATTTGGAAGAGGATAAAATACTTAAATTGTAAAGGATCTTCTGTATTCCTGAGCCGAATAGCCATATAGACCGACATCATAATAATTTAGCTTTGAAACTGTTAAGTAAAGGTCCAAATCATGGGTCTGTTAAAACTTCTGTAGCGTTCCAAATTGATTTTTCCCGTGGTTCTAAACAGAGGTGATTACTAGTAAAATAGGCTAATTGCGTTTGTTTCATATTTAAAATTTAATTAAAGGTCTGGCTTGTGATATAACTTGAATCTAGTCAAAACTTAAATACATGGTTATAAATAAATTGTTGTTGTTTCGTGTGTGTCGTAATCGTGCAACATCGTATCTGTTTTTGGTGTTTTGGCTTTGTGGAATGACGTAATGTGTATTACGCATACCTTAAAAATGTTATTGACAGGTGCGTTTTCCGACGCCATACTTGTTTTTTATGTTGCTATTTTAAGCTTAATATTTTACACTCGATAAGGAATTATAATTCTAATAACGTTCGTAATTTTTAATACAAAGGTATTTTAAAAATTCAAAATTTGAATTTAGAATTTACTGATATTCCGGGGATAATTCCGTGAATTCTAAATCCTAGGAATCTGGTATCATGACATTTCAAATAATCCGGCGGTTTATTTTCTTTGTATAAGCTTAACGCATAGCGTAAGCACCATGACATGTGAGAAGCGAGCGTGATAAACTTGCAAAATATGGTGTCGACATAGCGGACTTCGGTATGTTTAAATGGTATTTCTCGGGTTGCCATACAACTACGAAATCGGGGAAAGTTTGGAATTATTGCAAAAGTTAACAGAATGACGGAAATGTCCGTGTTGGTCTGTATAGGAACGGATTCCTGTGAACATAGGTGGTTAACACTGACCAGATATTTCGCTTTTAGTGTTGATATAAATTTTTTTTCGAGTTCTTTTTAATATTGCTTATCCTTTTAATTACCACTAGTCTCTAAATTTACCCAAAAATCTATAGATATCAGTATTAAAGTTATTCCATAATCCAGACTGTCATAATATAATATAATTTTTCAATAATATTCCAATTTTAAAATTCAAAATAACCGCACTTCCCGTTAATTTATTTTCTAACGTCACAACCCGATACCTTAACCCATACAGGGTGTTGATAAATAGCCGCCATGACTGTCAGCGGTCATAAAATTGAATAACCACGTCTGATTTGCATAAGAGTGTTTGATTAACATCTGAGGACGGCTAGACTAAAGAATGCTGCCTGTTTTATGTTTCCTTCGCTGTTGAGTGTTGGCAGTACGTATGTTTTTATGTTGGTATAAAAATTAGGTTTGATTTATTTAAATTACAGTGTAGAGGAGTGTGTGAGAGATATATTGAAAAGTAGAGTAAATACCGAAATGACAACAACAAAAATGCGTGGAGAATGTAAAATGTATGTATAGGATACCGGTAAATATAAACGTTAAAAATACGGGTAAAACACTACCCATTTTCGTATCAAAATCAAATATCTAAGGACAAAACAGCGAACGGGCACAAATCCTTGATTTTGAATAAATTGTTGACGAGGTTTTGCTGGGCGTAGGCGTAAATATGCAACAAGTCATTTCACACACCTTCGAAACTCGTCTACGTTAATGATTGTGAACGGGTATAGATCGTCGAGTCTTAATGGCGTATTGATTTGTTTTAATTACATAGTTGTGTCATTTTGTCCTGGTTCTGGTTTGAATATTGTGGCTGTCATAACTTTGCCAAGAATTTATGTTACATTACGGGTATAATATGGGCTAGAGCCTAATTGGCTATATTAAAGTTGACTTAATTGCACATGATTGTTACTAAATCTAGTCACAAAATTATTTTTTGGGAGACAGCTCATAAGAATCGGCTAGGGCCTAATTGGCAATATTAAAGTTGACTTAGTTGAACATGATTGTTACTAAATCTAAAGTTACAAAACATTTTTTTGGTAGATTGAACTAATATGAACGGAGCCCTTTTCATTTTAAGATCACCCTTTGACAATGTACATAATTGACGTTGGCATCAATGAAGATGTTTTGAAATCGTTCATTGAAGACATGATGTTGTGGAATGTAACAATCTGCGGAAGCGATATGATAGTTTGTTGTTAGTTTCCGGTATCGATCCAACGCGTGTGAGCGGCGCCGGTTGGTTAAGGCTGTACACAATGAAATATCGCGAGACATAGCATAAGGCGTGTCTGTGCGAGCGATTTTTTGAATTGATTATCTTTGATCTATTCGAAATTGGTGAAATTTGTAGAAAATTGTTTTTTTTTTATTCTTATGGTCTATATCTCGAGGTTGGCTTTACTCGTGACGCAGTAGGATGACTTCTAAATCTTTCGTACTGAATAAAAAGATATCATTAAAATTACAGCGTCTAAAATAATTCATACAACGCCACTTTAAAATCTGTATGAGTATATCTATACAAATATATTTTGCTCAGTTATAAATGTTTTTTTAAAACTCCGAGTTTATTGTCGGATATATATTGCGATGCGACCGGACTCTGTGTGTGCTTGGCATAATGTTTTACTTTCTACCGTACCAATCGCTGGGAAAGTCACCGGCTTGAAAGGTGAGCGATAACTTCGCTTTAGCGCTCTATACCGCGCTGTGCATCCGATGGGATAAGCAGAAATGACTGTATTTTATTTTCAACAATATATAGTATTTACTTATCATACTATAAACAACCAACAGGGAAGATTCAACTTATAAAAAAAGGATTAAATGCCGCGTTCGTAACTTCGGGGATTTACCTAATTCTGGGGAAAATTGTTCAGTTGGCAGCCCTGGTTAACATTCTGTACTACCGAGGGCGGCATTCGTTGTCGCAATGTAGCCAGTTGATTGCTTTTCCACATTCTAGCACACAAACATTCCATATTTGCATAGTGATTTTTGAATGCCAAACATGTCGTTAATATATTTGTTACTATTAATGTGGTTTCAATTACATATGTGATTTGTGCAATTTCATTATACAACTGTACATTAATTTATTTTCAAACTTTGCATTCCAGTGTTGAAATTTTGTGTGATAACTTAAGGATTTCTGATTGTAGCTTAATACTCTTTAATATCGTAGCATATTTCGTTACGAATATCTGCTGTATATAAAACGGAAATTGTCTCATTTTCACAATATTTAACGCCTTGATCAGTACTGTCATCTATAACCAAAACATAAGTTAGAGAAAGTAAAAACGTATTTATAAATATATTTTAAATTGTAGTTGAATTTTCAAGGTAATAAAACATAACCAGTTTTAACAAGCGATGGTCGAATGACCACCTTTAAACAGATGTCTTAGAGCAGCGATTACAATGTTTAAAGTTTAATATAAGATATGAATTTAAGAATTTTCAACGTATGTAAATATACCGGTTCGACTGTGAATGAGTTTTAATATCATTTAATAGGTTCAAAACAAAGATATAACTATAAATTAAAATGGCCGTAAAGCTTTTGTTTTAATCGAATTAGTGTATTTAGATTTACAGCGACATTTTATACGAGCCCTGAGATTTATCTTTTAAAGATTTTATGTACGGTCGGGGCTTCGGCCGCGTAACGTGGTTTATAGGATATCCTTAGGGTAAAAATTTATACGAAATAGTGTTTATTGAGAGTAAAATTAAGCCATTTTTGTCTTTACGTATATTGGTATCACGCAACACACATTTCTATGACTACAAATACTGTTTTTTTTTCTACTTTCGCTTCTTTTCTATGCATTCAAATGACTGCTATATTTTATAACACCATCATTTTTCTTGTTTTTGTATCTCTAATTCTATTATTTCGATATCAATAGGAATAGCCCTAGTGTTATTACACATGTTTACATATTCTTCATTGCGTATATTATGATTTTTATCATGAGTTGTTTTAGAATTTTTTAAGTCATGAGAATTATATTATTTTTCCGTTAGCACTGTTCTTGGTTGCCTTTAGGTAAAGAAATATTTTTATACCAGAAGAAAAGATGACGTCACTAAATTTGCTTACGTCTAGACAGGTGTCCAGTGGCTACCATGTCCAACGATTTACGCACAAAATATTAGAATGATAAACGTATTTTCCCGTGTTTTTATACCGTTACACATTGATTTATGGTAGGTAATTAAATTGCAAAAACGTGTCGGAAACACGGTGACGGAGAATTTGAAAACGTAGGTGGGTTCAGGAATCAAACAAAAGAATATTTAGTACGCAGATGATAATAAAATGTATTTGAGGGCTAAAGTTGAGTATTCATTGGTACTAGATACAATGTTGATCGAATTATCAGTTATAAAGACTTATAAGCCTGGAGTCTTGTTAAAATGCAACTGCTTACGTGTTGTGAAGGACTTTATGTTAATAACAATAACCTTTTAGATTCTTCTAGTGTATAGCTTAAATAAAGCCTTGATAATTATCATGACCCATGAACTGGCTGAGAACTTAGTCGATAATTGACTCAAAAGTCAAACAATTAGAAAAGTAGTTTGACTCAAACAGCACAAGAGTTGCACGTACCCCCGGAGGCTTGTCACCACATTATTCTAGTACCTAGCTCTAATAAAGTCTTGCCAATTATCATGAGCCATGAACTGGCTGAGAACTTAGTCGATGATTGAGTCAAAAGTCGAACAATTAAAATCTTTGGCTCAAACAGCACAAGAGTTGCACGTACCCCCGGAGGCTTGTCACCACAATACGATAACGTATTATCGAATATTGAGCGAAGTCGTGATCGTCAATGTTATTGTGTCGCACGCGCCGTGACGAAGTCGGTTGGCATGCTGCGTGATTCAAGCGGAAACCTTATACATAGTGTTTATGCAACGTTGTCCGTGCGTCCGTCACTCGCGTGCAACATTATAAGTGAGTGTCGATTGCGCTCAATTTGTATGTTTAATTATTGGATTAGATAATGAAATGGCGACTTTGGATGTTTTAGGTGAGTATACGTCAGATTTGTAAAGGGAATTGACCATGGTATACTTGTTGGCGAATTTGAAATAGGGCTAGATATGGAATAATTTCTTTAGCATTACTAATAGTAAATTCTTAGAGAATTAAAAACAAACGAAAAAGAAAATAAAAAATCAATCTAAATTATGAGTAACACCGAGTGAACACGGCTTAAAATCAAGTTATGCCTAGCGCAACCACCTATAACTGCTTAGAGCGTAGGAAATATCGATTGATACTTAACCGCACATAAATTATTAGTTATCATATTACAGTTGTAACTGCGGCAGTTCCAATAACTTTTATTTTAATGATAAAAGTTTCAAGGATCTTTTAAAATTCACAAATTTTCTAACGTAGTGCTATCAAAATAAAAACCACGCTATTTATCGAAGTTTTCAAGTCAAGACGAGCTGAGACCTTGGGGCTGACGTGATCTGACTCTCAACAGTGGAATGTCGTTTGTCAATCGAACACGTGACGTCATCCTACCGTCTACCATCACCCAATTACCACTTTCGGGGGATAAATTTGGTGATCGTAGGTGACGCAATACGATAAATATGCTGCCGGTTTTATTACTAGGAAATTTTTATGCAGACTTGGTATTGATTTTTAAGTGTTCAAACCAGATCGAGATAAACGTAAAGTATAAATCTTAATATTTTTGGTCTACTACAATATAATATTTAAAACAACTACTAAAATAAGACTCGTTTTTTACAAAAAATTCAAACACTAACGTTTGTATTAACAGTTTCAATAGCAAACATAGATTAGGCATAACGGGTTGGAAACAAAGATGTATTGATTATCCAAGTATCGGATCAAGCAATTTAATTCGATTGTGATGTGTCAGCGCGAAGGTATGCAGAGGAAATCGCTGTGACCCTAAAAACGCTCCTTTTTTGGTCGCGGGACTAGTCTTCCTGTCTGTGTTTATTTCGATTTGTATTCAGAATGTATTTCGTGTGTTCATTGGCTTATCGACTCATCTCCGCATATGTTTTCTTATTTGAAATTTGAAATTGAGTGTATTGCACAGTTTTGGCTTGTTCGGTTTCTTTTTTGGTGGGTTTGAAATTAGAACAAATGAATAACAGATAATTTTGAAAAGTCGAGGATAGCTTGCATGGAAAGCCTTAGTTAATTCGCTCAATACGTATCGACATAATACCCATACCTACTGTAATACGACAGTTCGAAGTATAACGATTTGAATAGAAGAAAACAAGTAAATTGTTGTTCCTGATATTTTTTTAATACTCATTATTTCTATTCTTAGTTCTAGTACTCTGTATATACGTCTAAGGTGTTCTAGCTGGAAGTTATTTTAAAAAGATTATTCAGGTCAAAGTCATGATGTATGATAAATATAAATGTATCTGCACGAGTTATTTACATAATCAGTATTGTTATTTTACCGACTGGTTTCCTTCTCGTTTTTTCCTTCCGCATTCTTGTGTTTTGTTTACGTCCATCGATAATAACAAGCCAAGTGTTGGTGGCAAACAATTACGAAATTGTTAACAGTCTTTATTGTTCGATAAACCGCAAATATAGGACAAAGGTCTTGCTCCCTTCAGAACAATCAACTCTTTCAGATAACGTTCCACTAATTTAAAAGCGTAGAAGGCAAGAATAAAATAAATGACATCATGACTAAAGAATTCGTGTAACAGGTTGTTCACCTAACACCTAGCCCTTATTCTCGTATATTGACACAGTTTCATGACGGATTATTTTACGTCGAATTTAAAATGGCCATTGGCCTCGGAGTAAAAACAATTCGATGTCCATGGAATGTGCATTAAACGGGCCATCCGGATTAAAATATTTCCCTGGGGATATTTATAGATCATTTGTAGGTGCGTGTCCGTCTGTCGGTCGATATGAGACAGCGTGGCACCGACTCAGCGCTGCAAGTTTGTTCACAATTTTGGTGGTGTGATACATTTGTTATGCTAAATAGGGCATTTAAAATTGTACAACTTTTTGTTATAAACTAATGATATCTAATAATAACTAACGTTTAATTTATTTTTAACTTGTTTTAATTTGTGAATGTTTCTGACACTAAAATCCAAATTACTGTTAAACATATGCTTGGTGTGGCACTCATTATATGAAACTGGGCGCCAATTTGGTGCATATCTACATCTTCAACCTTCATAAGCCTTAGAGCCTTAACTACAGCGAGCTAAAGATTAGTCCTCAGGACATTGGCCTTAAATAAAGTCTCATAGAGCAAACGTGAAGGTACTATCAGCTTGAGAATAGTCGGGTGAGAGGATTTGGAAGAAATCGTTCCTAAAGGCGTGAAATGAGCACTGTATGTAGCAAATATTCCTAAGCGGGCGACTTGTGATGCTATTTGCGGACGCAGTGCGGTACGTTGGCCTTCCCCGTGCTATTTTCCAGTGTGACTGAGATGCAGGCATAAAGCACCGGTAGATTTATTGACGTGATTTGCAATATTTTGTAGATGGAATTTGGATTTTTATTTGGTTAGTTATCTTGGTCTGTTTTTAGGATTTTGTATGAAGCTTTGATAGATATTGGATTTTTGTAAAAATGACGATTATATTCCAAAGATGAGACATGATATAGTAAGATAATAACTGTATTTCAATCAAGTTAGTATTGGATGCTATTAGTAATTTCTCACTATCTAAAATATGTGACAAATATCATAATAATATTATGCACGTGTTCATAGTATGATTCGATTAAATAGATCGTGCTTCACATCGATATTCTTAATTTAAAAGTAGACTCTAAATACATACGTCTTTTACGAATATTCAGACGTTCAAAGCGGATTCGAGTTGAGTTTGTGAAGGGCACACGACTGGACAATTTAATTCTTACTTTAATCGGTAGATGGCGATATTCAAGAAAAATACACGTCTAGCAAAAAGGGTTATTGCTAGAGTTACATTAACAAGAATAGTTTGAGATAAAGTTGTAAACAATAAAAATGGAGATTATATAACGGCCGAATTAGCACCTTTAGCTAATATACCTAAGACAACACAATGCATAATCAGAAATATAATCAAGATTTATTTTTCAAATTGTTTTTGTTTTTACGTTGTTAACATTACTCAAATTTATCAAATATGTTGCGCGAAATGTAACATTATATTCTCTATTTATATGAATAAAATATTACAATGTTTTGACAAATGACGTATGAAGTTTGAATACCAAGTTATCGATAGAGATAAATGTTATTTCTATCGACAAGTGCTGTTGCTCTTTATCATGAGATATAAAATTCTTTGTCAGTATTATCTCAGGAATGCGACCTTCCAATGCCGCTGTGATATCATTGAAAATTTTCCTTCCTTCAGTAACGTTTGAAGGTAATTACTAGGTTAGTAGGATTAGCATTAGCATTTTTGTATTATAAGCAATTGTATAAAGGAAAATATGACCCTTCTGGCTTCTTCTTCTGGCTCAATAAATTAACTAATATAAGTTTATAATGCTGGATTTATTATTAAGAATAATGCCAGTAATTTATTTATATTTATCAGAACTATCACTTTTAATCATTAATAATTCATATTTCTTGCTCTTATACAATCTTCTAAGCAAAGGGTTATACAGTGAGCCACATAAGTAGTTTAACAAATTCAAAACTTCAAATCGCCTATACGTTTTAGTTTAATTAAAACATATTCTTCTTCGTGTGAAGTTATGTAAATCGCTTTTATTTTATATTTGTGAAGACATTTTTTTAGCAAAATTTTATAAGCAGTTTGAAGTTTTGAATTTATTCAGCTAATTATGTGGTTGCCTGTACATACCGAAAAATTCGGCTGTATATATAGAATTGAAGATAGATTTGTGATTACAATGATAAGTATTGTCGACTATTGTCGGTGAATGACCTAACTTCCTTTGGCCTGTTAAGATTATTTTGTTATTTACTCATTCTCAATGTCCAACCTCAAAGTCTAAAGACACTTTTTTTGTCGATTGTATTGTATTCCATGCGAATTCCACCTAGTGATTTAAATGTGGTCCCAAAGTCACGGCTTAATTCTGACTTGATTCGTTCATTCCTGACTCAATGTAGAAGGTCGACGTCGGCCATGGATTGTGCCATTAAACTCCATGCAACTCTAATCTAGTACAATATACCGTGTTTAGTGTTCCAAGTCTTGATACCATTTGTCATTGTAAACAGATTAATATAATTATTATTCACGAAAATCGTTATAAATCATAACAATTTTATTACAACTGATAGCTTATCCAATTTCGCTATAAAATCAACACAGAGGCACGTATGTCGCCTGTGTGCGTCGCCTGTATGTGTGCTAGGGATTCCGTGACACAGCTCACAGTTTCCAAGAACTTTGCTCGTCTTGACATCCCGCTGACAAGACTGGTTTGCCGTTACTATGCGGAGACAACTTTGTTTCTATATCTATCTCGCTCGCACAACCTTGTTGCTGTATATACTGTCTCGGTCACTCTTGGTTGCATTCTATGCGCGTACGCACGCGCCCTCCATCCCTGCCCGATATCGTGTTTTGAAGCCGCGTTCGGTAGCCGCGCGGAAGGAGTAACGAATTTTCATTGAAGCTCTCCATTAACTGATAGCTTACATAAAATTCTTTTGTTTGCTTGCATTTTGTTTTGATTTTGAATGGAGTGTAGAAAATGATTTTTTGGGGAACAAAGAGAAACTTTAGTCGTTGTTGCATAGGGTTTCATTAATTGCTATAATTTTTGATGTAACTGACTTGTCATTTAAAAAAAATATAGTAAAAGTAATAATAACATGCTAGCTAACAATAATTAATTCCATAAAAATTAAATACACAATATCGGACATCCAACGCACTCAAATCAAATAGATCGTTTATGAAATCACGGCAGTGAAAAAAAAAAATATTGTTACTTCTAAAGGCTATAGAGAAAAAGTATAGATGCAAAAGCAAAAACCAATACAATAACTTGGACTACATGCAAAATACAAACGAAACGCCGAACCAGTGAATTTGGAACTCACGTATCGACATAAACGTGGGCAATTAACCGAGGAATCTTTATTTAATAACCGACTACCGTATAAAGTCCATATTAAAACTGGCGGGAACCGTTAAGCGAAATGCTGAGACGCCACTCGATTTCGTCATCGGAAACGAGATTGTGCCGACTCGTTTCCACGTTGTGAATCATAATGTAAATAATTTACAAGTATTGAAATCCTTTCTACATATTAAATCCAATATCATTTCCTGATTACAGATTACTATCTGTTTATCACCTATCAGGGCTACTTAATATATTTTGTCCCACCTCTAACGAACGAAGCAACGTTGACGTTGAAAGCGATTTCGTAGACCATGCCTTGGAACTAATTAAATTACATAGATATTTGATAGTACTACCCTAATTCCTAATTAGCAAGACAGAACATACAAGATTCTGAATAATTTCCATGTTCTTTCCCGACGGTAGCACAAACTACCTATTCTTCTATCAAATCCCCACTTCTTTTGGAATCAGCTAGTATAGTCAGGTCTATCCCCCACTCCCAAGTTCCAAGTGGATCGTTCCAGGCGCCGTCGCACCACGCCCAGTGCGTCGCGCTAGCCCATCATTAATTATCCAGCCGCGTCTTGCATATGCTAGCTTCGACTTTTTGCTCGCCAGTAATTACTGACTTTCGATTATGCCACTAACATTGTTGTTAATGTGATCGATTCAGTAAGATATTAAAATATTTCTTATATTCCATATTAATGTTAAACAAGTTTACGGTTTTTGAAAAATGTGGTTGCTTTTTTAATTGTCTTTCTGTAGCGTGTGAATGTATTGTAGGTCACTACAGACGTTTTTATAAGAGTCTAGATAACGTTCTTCAAATAATAAATTTTCGCCTTCTTTTCTTAGCGCTAATTTGGATGAATAGTCATAAAATATATGATCATAAAGCAATTGATTATAACCGAAATTATTATTGAAATCTGATTAGTGGCGAATCACTTTAATTTTGTTTTCAATATAGGTACTATATACCAAACATACTTCGCGATTACAAAATGAAAGGTAAAAAAATCAATATGTTTACACTTTACATATAAAAACACATTCAAAACTCGACCAGACCATTACCAAACTTGCGTATTATCCGGTTGGAAGATTGAAAATAATCGTCGGGGACCTGTTTTATTTGTGCCTTAATGATAGTTGTAGGTTTCTAGACGAGTCCGTGGGAAATTGGATATTGGACGAGTTTTTATGAATTTTGAGCTCTACCTCGTTTTTGTGATTGTTAATAAGAAATAAAAAAAGGTAGTTAGATGATATGCCGGAAGATGGCGCTATTATAAGTGGTTTGCGAAGATCGGTAAAATGTATTACGATTTTTTGTTTACACAAACGATAAAATGAAAATCCATAAAGTATGTGTGTACACACATTTTTAAATTTCGCGATAGTTCTTATCTCTTACCAGTAAATAAAAAGTGTCGATGATAAATAACATATTCTAGGAATAAATTGGGCGTGTATTAGAATTTTATAGGTTGATATTGCGATACAAGCGCTTTTCGATTGTTGTTTGCATTATTCAACCAATAGTTAATCGGTTTTGCGAATATGGAATATTTAACCATGTTATCCAAACACTTCTTTAAATTAATTCATACATTTGTCTATTCACTGTCTTTCGAGATGGTTTAATATACTCCACCAAACATAGATAGTGACAAAATATTCAATTGCTATAAAATATCTATTCTAACTGCAGTATCATTGTTTCAGATACACAAAGCCGCAGACATTCGCGGACTGCATCGGCAATGAGCTGCCATTGGGCTGGGAAGAGGCGTACGATCCTCAGATCGGGCCCTACTACATCAACCATGTCAATCGTGCGTACTGAACTATCAAACACTTATTTTTGGGCATTAACTGTATATTTATTAAATGTATTATGTTCTGTATATTTGTTTTAGGAAACTATACCACTAATATAATCTTTACAAGATAAGTTAAGATCTACTACTGCCATCTTTTGACTAAACATTTTAAATTCACAATTTTTAGAACCAGTTCGTAAAGTATTACTCTCCTTAGCATTTAAACCAAGTTTAAATTTAATACCAGCAATAAAGCAAACTTAAATAACTTATGACAAAGAATTATTTGCTTATGTGGTTCCTATACCTTCAATTGTCATTCAGGTCGGATGAAAAATGCGCGGTCCGGGGGGCTCGCTGGTCTGTCGTTTCTTTTGTGCGTTTCTTTATTTCCCATGAATTATTGAACAGCCTGATGCAAGTCTAGCCTGACTTAAAGTGCTAGATAAATATATTGTCTGCGTTAGTATGTATTTCAATATTGTTAATCTACGGTACGAAGGTGTTTTGATTTCGCATTGATAGAGAATTTGAAATTGAAATTAGATTATTTGTGGAATGCATTTATCATGTCTGTGTGGGAACATTAAAAATATATTTCGATGTATTCATCTAGTATTATGATTTCAAAGAAACAGTATTGAAATTTATAATCAGGCGTCTGTAATATTTTCTATTAATGTTATAGTAAACCTCGTTAATATGAAGGACTTACTTCAACTTAATACACAAGTAAATAAGGCATATTACGACATCCGCTGAGCAAGGAGCGAAAAAAAGCGCATATGAATTCAAATTCTATATTTTTAAACAAAAACACTAACATTATGCATTGAATGCATGATTTGATGCCTATATACGATGCGAAACGCCTTGCCACGTCGTGAGTCCCATAGATTCCCGAGCATATGTATGGGGAATAACTAAATAAGTCGTGTTATGGATGGAATGCTTACTTATAGGTTGTTTACGCAAATGTAACCCAACCAAGTGTTGCATTCATTAGCTTCTGCATAGATATTGCAGTAGCTAACTCGGCTTACGATGGTATGAATTTTTTATTGCAGTTTTACGTGGAAACCTGTTAAATTATGTTATATGGAATGCAATTTGTTTGCTTTCTTGGAATATGTATCACCTATAGTGAATGAATGTTATAAAAACTTGCATGTTCGTGTATAGGATAAAAAGGTCTTTAAACCATATCGCAATTAGTCATAAATATGTTTAGATATTTTGTGTAATTTCTGCTTTTTTGCTGAGCATGGAATTTTAAAATAATTGCATTGAAAAAGTGTAAGTGGAAAGGCACTCTAACTATAGATTTGGTAACGTATTTAAAATTCTTTTCTTTCTATTTTAATCAAACTGAGAATGTAATTATGTTATTTGGATACATTTTCATATTGAGCATAATGTTTTTTGGGTTATACAATTTTTTTTAAATATTAAATGTAGTTACATATTGTAACTTTGACTTATTGGACGACTAACACTGCAAAGTCTTCAAAGAGGGATAAAATTATAATATAAAAATACCGCGATAAAATCCGGAAAATATTTGCAAAATGCTTTATGCTTAAAAATGCTTTATTTTAATGTTTTACATTCGCGTAAATATATTTTCATAAAACACCAATTGAGGCTGATAATCTTCAGGAGGATATAAAACTGTACGCCTTTTACGTTTTATGATAACTCAAACGGTGTAATATAATTTCTCCTCGCATTGGCAAGGCGTTCGGTTTCGCACACAAGTCACACGAATTCCATTGCATTATTCATGAGATCACCTAGGGCTTTTCCGCCATTTTCTTTCATATATCTTCACAAAAGACCACCCACTGGCCTTTAGCTTGTTAGTTCTTACGTTGACCAGTGTAACTTGCAGAACATGACAGCGATTGGTATTTTGTTTCAATGAAAATTAATGTAATGACTGCCTTGGTGGCGTAGTTGTATGTACGACTGTAGTGCTGAGGTCTCTGGTCCGTTCCTCGGGTTGGGCAGTGATATTTATTTTTACTCAGTATCAGCCCGGAGTCTGGAATTTGTGCCTGATACAGCGACAGGCCCTTATCTCATCATGAGATGGAATACGTATGGCGAAAAATAGGTGCACCAGTTGCGCCTCTGCCTACCTCTTGTGGGAGATAAAAGGGCGTAAAAATTAATGTTTGAAACTGCATGTTAACGGTTAAACGGTATTATATAGTTTTTGACAGTTTAAATAATAATAATGGTGCTTATGTGTTATTATTGTTGTGACCGTGAGTTTATTTCGAAAACGTCATCCGAACCTCGAACCTGTATTACCTTTGCTAACAGTCTGCATATAATTAAAAAACTAAATAATCTAAAACCATTATAAAAGACAAATTAACATTCAAATGATATTAAATAAAAAACACGATTCACGCAATTAATCCTTGCATAAAACGCAAATAAACCCTATTTAACGCTTGGATTAAAATTCCCCGAGTAACAGCGTAATTTATTTGCACTCGGTCTACGCAAATGTCTTAAACGTTATTAAATTATTATTCAAATATGTGTAATTTTAAACAGTCGTATGTTTATTTATCAACGTAGATAACATCGAGAGGCATTTAAAATCTATTTGATTTCTCGCTGAAAGTACTACGGTTTTCCTGTTTGTTTCTTAGTAGCATCGAAGGTTTTCGTTTGTCGAGATTTAGTTTCAGTTTAAATTTTGGTTTTGAATTCTGGAACAATTGCCAAAATATATCTTGCAGTTCAAATTATAAAGATTTGGTCGCGGCCTCGCCCGCGTGAAGACATTTTCCGGGATAATTTTTTTTGCGACTTACTTGATATGTATCGTTATATTATTATCAAATTACACATGATTATAAATTGTAGCTTATATATTATTCTAATAACCAATATTACTGTAAAGTTTTATCTAAATCCGTTTAGTAGTTTTTTCGTGAAAGAGGAACAAACATCCACACATCCATCCTCACAAACTTTCACATTTATAATATTACTAGGATGTTAAATTTATACTTGTTAATCAAAAAATAATATATAACACAATGCTTCACATATTAAACGGACTTAGGAAAATAACGTGTCATTATCTTTATGCCTTTAATATAAAATATAAATGGAGCTCATTTATGGCCAAGTCTGTGGTGTACGCGATCTCATGATACCAAGGGATGACAGTATCGTTAACTGCAAGTGTTAATTGCACATTAAAATGATTAATTGTTAATAAGGATTCAGTATGTGGTACTTTACAATGTTGCAGGGAAATTGCTGGGACGTCGCGTCGATATTGCATGTTTATAGCTAATTTTCTTGACGTCTTGGAATGTAAAACGGTTGGGTGGTTTGCATTTTAACTAGAAAAATAGCGTTAATGCAAAATGTCGATGTTAATTTTATAAATAATTACGTTAGGATTGGATTTCGCAAAATCTTGTAGTACCACGATAATATTAGTGTTGATGCTTTCATTAATAATATATCTTTCTAAGTTCAGAATCCACAAGCTTTGATCAATGACCAATCCAAGACCATATTCCAAAATCATCTCAATCTTTTAGTATTAGAATTTGTGCTCGATATGGCGATAAGTAACTTCATATAGAGAACCAAGAAAGCTTAACAAATATCGTGATCTCTCGCGACTACATTATGAGCTTTCCTTTCGCGCTGAATTTTACGTTATATTATGTTTATATTTTTACTTTGTTTATAGGTTACGTTTTTAATAAAGTGTGATACCTTTTTAATTAATTTAATGATCTATGTATCAATACGAGGCAATTGACTGGAGATCGTTTAAAACTTCATTAAGCCAAGAATGCCCTGCGGATGACCTATTATTTACCCTAATGTGCTTGGTCGTTAGTTAATAGGAAATAAGGACTAACGCTGCAATGCCTAAGGCGTCACTAATGTTCGATAAAATTAAATATAGATATTGTTTTAAATACTTCACAAACTACAGAATTAATTATGCTTATGCGAGGTACAAAGTTGAAAGATGGTGTTGTATCGCAATTTTGTATTAGTTAATTAGTCAATAGGTAGTGATATTATTTATGTACTGAACTTATAGTTTGCTATATTGATGTAAAAACGACTACAGATTTCCGACACACCAAGTCAATCCATTTTCTCGTAGTAGTAATCACACATTTCGCAGTGTCCGACTCAACCTCTAAGCCGTTTGAACCATGTTTCAAAATGGATATCGTAATGTGCAAAGTCTTATAACAAATGAGAGTCGTTCGCAGCATCCGCTCGTATTCCGTATTCCATTGTTATGGATTTACAATCTAACAACACATTTATATATGTCTTGTAATATACAATACGATAATAAAATTGATAGAGAATGTCCATAAGTGCCCGAATGTAAGAACAATTTTCCGTCCAAAATAGTTGTGCCTTACTTTACAGTGAACAATCTACAATAAATAGTCATATTTATGCAGAGAATAGTGCCCTTTAAAGTATTTTGGTTTATGTTTGATACTATAATACTTATAAGCATGTTTGAATGCCTATTTTTATAATGCAAGTGGGTTGCAAATTACTACCACAACACAGGCTTGAATATAAATAAATAAAGAATTTCATCGTTTGCATGTACCGTATTTTCTTTTTTACGTTCAACAATTTACATATTTAGCATGCCTTTATTACTCAAAGTCAATAATTAACATGGCAGAATAAAATAAAAACATCCAATCGATACATTCTTAAATCCGCTTGTTATCGATGAAGTGATATCGATATTTTACAAAATGGCCAGTTATTATGAAGTTGTTGAGAAGTCGTCTGTATTTAATAACCTGTCTTCGAGTCGCCGGTTGAATATGCGCGCCATAAACCCTTTCTATGCGAGTGACGCGATACACGTCATGCCAAAAATGTATCGCCACTTTGACGTGTATTTCCGTCGGAATTTTTTGCTTTTCGAGAGATTGATAAGTTGTTTTGTAGATGGATATGTAGTGATGTACACAAAGGGCTGCCGCCTTCATTTTGCATATATGGACTACGCTCAGTTTTTATCGTGGAATGCAATCTCCCAGCCACGCTTACCTATAAAATATATACGAGCCGCAATATTTAAACGTTCCGTAGCGGCTTTTATATTTTATATTATTCTAGATACATTGTGAAAATTCAATTCTGTTGGGAATTAATAATAGAAAACCTTCTGTCTGTATTAACATACTAATGTTGGATGGTATGCAATATAAATTTTTGTTTAGCTCCCTGGATGTTTGTTTTTATAAGGCCTGCTTGTGGATTTTACTGCGAGTATTTGCATATTATAAATGTATTTATATAAGAAGTTAACGGCATGACTTAATTCTACATTTTCGATATAGCCTCTCTGGACTACTTCAATATATTATTATGCATAAAGTATTTAAAATGGTTTAATAACGTTGGTTATAAATGGATAGGTAACTTGCAAGGTAAATATTATGAATTTTCAAGTTTATACAGCTTTTGAGAAAATAAATTTAAGTAATTTTTTTATTTTTGTTTTGATTTGGATCTGGAACGATTTGTAGTTCTTGAAAATTAGGAATTGAAGAATACATTTTAGGCAGAATCAAAATTACTATCAGATAATGGTTGTTTTATATTTCAGTGAGACAGAACTTCCACAATTTTATTATAATAAAGTGTGTGTGGTCAATTTTATGATTACATATCACATCACGCGCGTTTTTTACGACTTCGTGCCGGTCTTGTCGACTTTTTGTCGTTTATTATAGTTTGATCAACACTATGAATATTTACCATGGCTTTTGTTCTATTTGTTTATTGGTTTTCTAATATACGTGACTTCCACTTTAATTGTGTGAGAGCAAATTTTAAATGCGTTATTTCTTTTTCATAAACATGTATTAGGTGATTATATCATTTTACGTTGAATTGATGGGTTTTATGATGTGCTTTGTGTTATTGTAGTTCAAATTTAAAATTTAGTCGTGTGTGACGTCACAAATAACTTTCGGATCAAATTTGCCAGGACAGAATCAGCTGATGGTTAGGCAAAAGTTATTTACATTCTGGCGCACCCATAAATACCAATCATGCATCAAACCGTTAATCCAAGCCCATACAGTTCGGCAGTCCAGTTGTTTCTAATCTGCCACGAGTGGTAATCATTGTACGGAATGATTCCGGCCTTGTCTGTCCCAGAATTGAGAATAATAATTGAAAGATAGCCGCTCGCGCACTTTGGATGTCACGCGCGAGCCGAGTGCTCGTGGAATGCAGCTCATATGATTAGTTCCCGTTTGTCCGATGGTTTTTTAACCCCACTGAACTGACAACTAAAATAGTATCGTTTTAATTGGAAAATTGAACTGTGCTACTGTTTGTTTGAATATTTGTTGTGGGTCTTTGTATGCGTGAAATTTTGTGCGATGTGTGTTTGTATGGGTTATTTGCTGATTCTGTCGCGATGGTTACTAGAACTTTCATACCTATTTCTAGGAGTTAGGGGAGATAGATCTAGGGCTGTGAAATAAATATGCTCTATTGACGAGTTCGCATGAACTCTAGATGCCTATAATACCCGTGTTTATTTCGTTTGATCGTCTGTAACTGGCACTGATATACTATCAAATTGTTTTTATCTTGACTTTCCATTTCCTGTGGCGCCGAATGCTTCACGCTAATCGGCCGATAATCGCTTTCCATAACAATTATATTTATTGATTAATTTGCATTTTAATCTAAGATTAGTTTCGAAGAATTTAGATTATGATAATCTTAGATAATATTTTTCAATCGTGACTTCTGTTTTGCGAGATGTATTTTTGGCTTTTGCTATGTTGCAATTGTTATCTCCTCTGATATAAATATAAAGATTTGTAAAACTAAAAGGAAGACTTTGAGTAAATACAGTAATAAAAACGAACTGGAATCATGAAGAATTTCTAGTACAGGTTTCTTTACACCACCATCTTTCTTGTAGATAACGCAAGTTGAAATCGAGGTACCATTTGTATGACCGTCGAGGTGTCGGTTGTAATGTCACCACGCATTATTCTACCGTCCAGATGGATTGTGAATTGTTGACCTGACGTAGACTAGGCTTGCAAGTCGAAAGTGGATTATAGTAAGTGACGGCTTGAGTAAATAACATGGTTTGCACTACGACCCATGGGTTTAGTACGCGTTAGTAGATTTGTAGGTATATTACTAAATTATGTTTTTGGTCCAGAGCTGAACAGTTTTTTGGTGTTCATTTCCACTAGAGAAAGTACTGACCTTTAGTAAATAAATGATAGCTAATACCTAAAGGTTCTTTAAATATATATCCGGGATTGTGTTCTAAAATTTGTGACAGGATTTGACACATAGCTGTATTTCGCAAGAACTTTTTTTTATTTGTATTTTTTTGTCCACAGAGGTGACGCAACTGGAAGACCCGAGGCTAGAATGGCTGAGCGTGCAGGAAGCCATGCTGAGGGACTACCTCCACACAGCGCAAGAGGCGCTCGAGGTAAGCACTACAAACTTAATTACATCGAAATAAAACACATAACTCATAACGTAACAGTTGCCTTTCGATAAATTCAAAGATAAAATTGTTGCGTGCATATATCACTACATGCAATAATGCGGCGCATATTTGCACGTAGCAGGCGTGCGATTTTAAACTGTATCTAGGAGCTGCAAACGTTGACGTTCATGAGAATAATGGACGAAATGACCGCCGAGGGCTGAGGTCAGCTGCTGGAAATCTTGAAAGTGGTCTAACGTGATGTCATCAGATTTTGCGGTTTTGTTATGTCACATGGTATTCTTGGCTTTTGAAACTATATTAATTGGAATTTATATTGATATTGACATTTTAATAATTTTATATTGGCATTAGAAATATTTGACACTAGAAATTATAGGAACATTTGACACAACACATTGTTGTGTTACATATTCTCGTTCTGATCTAAACTTGACTTAGTTCTTTCTCAACTATCTATAAACGATTAGACAATTATTCTATGATCTTAACTTCAAACAGTTCTTTCTTCTTCTTCTTTCTATAAATGATTAGAAAATACTAAAATATTCATTTTTCTCAACATCCCTATCTCCTAAACAAGAGATAACTGCGGTTGATTTTTCTACGCCTCCGGCATACGTTCTGGGCGTTTACATCGGATGTATATGAGTTTCATATCTGTCAGATACAATGTTAGCTAGTTCAGTGACTTCGGCCGACCTGTTGCTATCGGTACGATTTACCATACTGTTAGGTGTTTTATTGTTTCTACTATCGTTATCTGTGACAGCGATGTTCTGAATTATTAGGTCTTGCTTCTGGTTAAATTCAAAAGTTACTTAAACCAATATAGCATTTACTGCATCCAAATAATCGCTTGACCTTTTTGATTTTTAAAGGTACAAGCATAATTAATTCAACGCAATCAATTTCGTTGGAGTTATAAAGTAAATCGTTTCTGCGGTGGAAACTTAAAACTTTTCTGATCATTAAAAATTAGGTCATTTCGTTATTCATTCAAGAACATTCAGTATAATTTTATATTAACACTCGTGTTTTATATCAGAACAAAAATAGACATATCAAAATCGACGCCGTCAGACAGTGCGTCTATTCGCTGAATATGTTGCTCAGAATTGAACTATCAAGGGTTTGACTCATGCAATGTCTGTAATCAATATCATTTACGGTCTTGAATTGATGATTTAGACTGACGGGCTGTGTATTTTTAGGTTTGTAATTTGCATCATTGGTTCTTGAACGATAGAGCTTTGTATTACGAATGATAAATATTGACGGAACAAGGAAATTAGGTGTACCAAACCAAACGATACATTATCTCAAATAAGTTAGTTCAAAATTCAGTAACATTCCAATAAATGTTTATCCTAGTTAAACTAAACACGCCAGAGTCAAATCAGTTATGCCTGAAATCCAAATCTAAAGCGCAGCATTCACGCTCATGGTCCCAGATCCTGATGTCACAACTCCGGACGAAACACGAATGATTCACGTTATTTAAATGTCAATAATCGTAATCCTGTTTAATAATGTAATAATAAACTTGGTATGCATAGCGATTCCGGTCGCAACGCGTATGGCAGCGATGTTTACACATTTTAAACCAAATCTCCATTTTGTCGACGCAAGTCCTAAGATTATTTGAACGATGAAGTTAATTCTCAGTATCATGACTAACGCTATGTTAGGTTGTTTTCGACGCGACGTAGGCATATAAAATTCCATTTGAAGCGTTTCGTAGACGATAACAAGTATCAGTGTCGCGCCGATAGTGACGTTACACGAAAATATTTTAATTAAATATAAGATAACAATCGAATTGGAATTAAATCCAACATTTTACGCATCACATTGCGTGTGTGTTTTATTAAATATCACCAAAATCGAGATAATGACCTTGGACACGTGTCCAAAATAAAAGTAATAAAAAAGTACATTATTCAATTGGTGTATTTTCTAAATGTTTTAGTTCAAGTAGACATGAGATGCAATTGAACGAAAATAAAATAATAACACCGTGTTAGTGTGAAAGCATTCCACATAGCTTGACCCCACTAATGATGATGGATGGTTCGTAATAGAAACTAAGTTCCAGCCGGAGCCGCTTGCGCACCTCGCGGGTCTAAGGTCCCGGCGGATCGTTGATCAATCTAATGTACTTTTTGTTTACTTGCCCCGTTGTTATCAGTCAGTTGACGTCAATTGGCAATTGCGAAGGTTATCGACGATGGCTGCGAACTGTCTATCGTCACTGTTGTAGGTCGCAAGATGTTTACGGATTACATTTGCGTTAATAGTTTCAATTATTTAAAGTCTTGGATTCGTGGAAGGTTTTTGATTGTGGAAATTTTGTTTGGATCTAGGATGTCGAAATTAGAACGCTGTAACGCAAAAGTTCAGTTTGGTGTTTAAGCCGACATAGATGCCATCTATCGCTTGGCATGTCAAACTATACGGCGCCTGAGTAATTGTCACAGGTTTGATAATAACGACAAAAACTCGCGTACGCAATTGTGACTTGTGTTTAAAATATTTAACATTTCCTTGAATTAACACAATTGTATAAAGGCACGTGGGTAATTGACAAAGTAACAAAATGTCTTGGACACGAGTCAGCCTTTATTTTGATAAATACCAAACTAATTGGAGCTAAATATCAAGGTTGTTTAATGAAAATTGCGTAAAGGTAATAACTGTTTCCTGCTGTAAATTATGTTGACAAAAATATTTAGATTATTGCTAGGCGATGTCTTTGTAGAGCGTAATATTTTTAAATTGGTACATACACTTGGAATTTAAAACTTGCATACCAATGTAGGCTAATAGTGATGTTGCGAAACAAAAATTTCAAATTAGATTACTAGAACTTGTACATAAATATAAGCTAATGTAGCTAAGATTTTTAGACTTAATAATTCACTTAAATAACTATTAATCTTAGAATTGCCTACGCCCTAGAAGATATAGTTTTGAACTTAGGTACCAATGTAGGCCAGTTCCAGAATTTGGGCTCTAAATTTCACGCAAATTAGTCAGTGAAACCTTCGAAATCACAGGAAGAGTCGATCGTGCCTCGTGCGGTATTGGCGGAGGTAAAACAAAAATCCGACCAGCAATCAGAGAAGTGGTACGAAATGGCAAAATCACGTATTTTGGTGTGTATCCGTGCTCAGATATGCGTGTAACGGGACCGCGGCGTGCGAATGTCGACGTGAGATGTTTGCCTAATTCTATTACCTACTATTTGCTAAGCAACATTATACTCGCTTTCCTTCAAATGTCTGTCGCTTTTCGGGTTTTAAATAGAAGATGGCAGTGAAGTTAGGTCAATATGGAGAGTTGCTAATAGGTTTTATCTAGAAACTTTGTTTAAATAGATATGTATTATAATAGTCGATCATAGAAGTAGGAGAGATCTCCAGCATGTATCCAATTATTTACCTACAAAATGGCATCAAATTTTTTAAATGAGTGTTAAGACTGATGCATAGAGACCATTTTATAATATTTCTGTACATCAATATTTTTTCTTGATTCCAAGCGCAACACCAACATTTGCTGTTAACATAAACGACCTTTATATAAATGCCACGAATTTTATGGTGGTCAATACTTGCCGTTGCTTTTTCGCTGGTTTAATCTATCAGCGCTTAAACAATACTGGCCACTTATCTCTTATCTACGTATCAGAGCATCGCATACCAATGTTATCTCAGCCCGCGACGTCCTAATGCTCTTCACTACATTCATTATAGATAACACGGGTTTCTTTATTATCAATTTTTAATTATTACTATGATCGCAGAGATTTTTTTGTCCCTAATGGTTATTTATTGGGGTTTCAAGGGTTTTTGGGGTTAATAGGAACGGTTCGTTAGTTGAACAAATTATTTTTTAAGTGGTTCATAGTGGAGTAATACTTTTATGTTATTTGTTTGTTGTTTGACTGAATTTGACTGTTTTATTGCTACTTCCTTGTATTAAAATAGCCAGTTTAATAAATTTACCAACAATATTGACTAAATGAGGTAAATTAATATCGTCTCCTGTATATTTACAAGTGATAACTCAAGTATTATTAGCAAATAATAATACACAGCGACATCTCGCGCACAATGTTCAAACTACATTTTTGTTACCAGAAGAGATGCAAACGACCGATTATATTTTAGGAGACTATGAGACAATGGTAACACTAGTCAATGTGACCCATTCATACTATGTACAACAACAGTACGCGTCATCCATTAAGATAGATGATTGGGTATATTGAATTGATATCATCGAAACAATATGGTAGGATTAAAATAGACTTGTCCGTACAGAAGTCGACCTTATCGGTATCCACTTCAGATATGATTTGAAGTAATGAAAACTAGTGGCACTTTAGGACTGCGATTAATAAAGTTTTTATTGGTTTGTGATGGGGTTAATTGTTGTCATTTTATTAAGAAATAAAATTAATATTACGCATTTCAATACCAGAGATTCCTCCTACAAAGAAAAAAAAAAACATTAAGAACATTTGCTTGTTCATTTTATATAAAATTAAAAATAAAATGTTTCAATAAACGAATTGTAGGCTTATCTATGCTAAACGAAAAAAACTCGATTCGTCCCTTCCTTCTATGACGAAGGTATTGTAGAAAAAAATCCTCCATTTCCGATATTGGTGCGTAAGTTCTGCCATATGTCTATATTTCTGCGTAAAGGTCCGCAGACCATATTCTTGCGATATTTCTCAGAAGTAATCTAATCAAAATTTGGGGAGGTGAAATTTTTCCAAATTGATTAATCGTATTGATATCATGTAGGGTCCAGATTTATTGTAGAAACATCCACACTATTATGGCTTAATTGAATTATATTACATTATTATGAGTGTGACACTACATTAAATATAATTATTACTCGAAGCATCTTTTTGATACAAACTTAATAATATGAAATGGTTAAAAGATAAATTAACTATTGTAACACACGAGTTTTATGTAGGCTGATGGTGTATCACCGAACACAATCCGAAAACGCGAAAGAATGTTCACCTACTTTCATAAAAAATACAATTAAAATAACTTACCAAGCACATATTTTCATACTTCCCGCTTAGAAATGCATTGTTCTATGGGAAAACGGCTGGGAAAGCAAAGAATCAAATTAATTACATTCCATTATTTTATCGTGAAATGCACTGTTGTACGCAATCATTAAATTTTAAAATGGAAAGAATAAAACATTTCATTGCTAATGTATGGAATTTTAGAGTGTTAATTATGTTTTATTACTTGTGTTTTATAATAATGATGTACTGGTCTTCAATACGTGCATTATTCATTTGTTTCTGGAATATTTGGTTTCATGATTCAATTGTTGCGAAGTTATAACCACAACAAAAAATAGCGTCTGATGTGCACACTGTACAGTCAAAATTACTACTAAAGTTTACTGTAAAAGATATGTTACATAATGAGCATCATAATGTCGGAATTGACAGCTTAAGTTGCTCGAGTTACTTTTTTTTATATATTTTGTTTCTACTGTCGACGGTGTGCTGGCGTAGTTGTATTACGGTACGACTATAGTGCTGAGGACTCGGGTTCGATCGCTGGGTCGAACAGGGTGGGTCGATATTGGGTTTTTCTATTCAGCATCTCAGTCTCAGTCTCATCTTCAGTCTTAAGTCTGGAATTTGTGCCCTATACAGCTATAGGCTCATCCTCCATGATATAATTGGACGAAATTGAGTTGCACCTCTGCCTACTCCTTCGGGCTTAAAAGGCCTGAGAGTGTGTGTATTTTCCTTCTATTACTTCAATCATAAACCAACTTATTTTCATGGAGCCACTATTATTTGATAAGATACAAGATTTCTATGAAACACTAATCGCTATTTAGGTCTGAGTTAATTTTGCAAACAGTGTGAGATAATGCTTTTAGATTTAAATTACTTGATATCTTTATTTTTAAATTATCTCTTTGTTTCCGGAAAGTACTAAATTTAAAATCGACTTAACCTTGCCTTTATTTATTTATTTTCACTTCACATACAAAAATTGTACATAGGCGGACTTAATGCCGTAGGCATTCTCTCCCAGTCAACCTTAGGGTGGAGCAGAGATAATCTTGGTAGGTGCAGCTTTATTCAACGATCTTTCACGAGGCCATTTATACCCTTCATAGTTTCCCACAAAGCAAGGAATTCTCTCATCACGAGCCCACAGTAGTAATAGGTAGCAGGGTCAAAAATGTTTCGCGGAAGGGCCTACAAGAGCTGTGGTTCCGCGAATCGAGCACTCGCGCGGTATCGCATGCCAACGGGCTATCGGGTTACGTAGCGCCGGATTTTGTCGGACAAAATATATATATTTTTTTAAATATGGGGTATAAATGTTCCATTTCGGATTATATACTTCATTTTGAATGTTTTGTAGACTAACGCGATATACCAAATAATAATATAAGGTAAAGGAACCGTTGAAGGCCCACCTAATTTTTAAATCGTTACAAGGCGACGGCGGCTTGGCTGTGCCTCTGGTACTGCTTTAGTCCATGGTGGATGCTGCTTACCATCAGACGGACCACTCACTCGTTTGCTTATTAAAGTTGATTAAATTGCAACATAGAATAAAAGAACTAACAAAAAATCGTTCTATGACTTTGCATTACCATAAACATGGATGGTGAGCCTTGTTAGGAACCGGGCTTTTTTCGATCACACTACCTTTTTAACGGTTGCTATTGGTATAGACGATAAAGTATCTTAACGTTCAGTTTTTAAATATTTTTTTTATAAGGCAACATAAGGTAATTAAAATGTCATCTCATTTGATCATCGCTGAGATTGTGATGTCACCCTCGTTTTGTGTCAGTGTAACAATGCCTATATTTACTTTTCACTTTGGACTTCGTACAATGTGTTGTGTCATTATTTTTTTAATTGTATTAGGTAGATAATGTATATAGTTATCAAAGAAAGGTTTTTAATTAAACATAAATTTATTTAAAAGATTTTATGTGTATTTGCGCGTGTATGCTTTGCTTGTGTGTTATAAGACTTTCTGAAACCATTTTATTGCTCATCAATGCGAATTAATGACCTTACAAGCACCAAAATAAAAGAATATATATAATACTCCGAGAATTACAATTCTATTATGTCTTCAGCGCCTAATCAAACATTCCGGACTGATACTATCAGGCCATATTATTTCGTTATACAGTTACACTAGAAAGTTAAATATTTTATGTTCCCACGCCATTTTAAGAGATGAGCTTATAACACGCAAATTGTATATTAATGTCCGCTAACTAGGAACAATTTGAATCCTCAATAACATTTCGCAATAATTTTTCTCCCACATAATTCCTTTATTTAACACGACGTTTGAAATTTACATTTGCAAGTCGACGGTAAACTACGTTTAGAATTACATTTATTCAAATCAGTATGTAAGAGGTATACATATTAATTGTACTTAACATTATATAGAGGGAAAACGAGAGACCGGTACTTAATTTCGAAATCAAATGTTTTTGAAATGACACGTATTACCTGCGCTCTTGGGTTCCGTAGGTATTTTTCCTGCAATAAATAGATTTAAAGGATGATTGTTTACGTTTTAGTTCATCATTATATTAACAATTCAAGCGAACTGTACGTATGAAGACGTTCCTGTTGCTTAATAGTAATTGTTTTTGTTTTATAAACGAAAGTCAGTATGATAGCATTTCTAAGTTTGTGAAAACGAAAAACAATATGTTTTTGTGGTGAGATTGTGTTATTCGGAAAATAATTTGTTTTCATTTATATTGTACGAAATCTGTGCGGAAATTATATACAGAAGTAAGTTTTAACGCAGAACAAATGATTCACTCAAAATAATATCACGTACTGTTCTCCGAAGTGCGGTACCCTAAAAAAGGGTTCGTATAATTTGTATTATTTTGATTGTGATGGTAGAAAATTGATGGTTGCGGGCGATTATTATTTCTGACCCGGTATTCATGTTCCCGGAATGAAGGTCGACCAGATAGGCCCTCGGACGGCACAGGTTAGGGGGAGGGGCGGCTTCCAGGATTCTTTTAGTGATTTTTTTAAGGAACTAGCCTTGTGTAACTTGTTTGTTATGGAAATATTGTATTTAAGATGTAGAACACAAGCTATTTTTTTATTTAGTGGTTGAACAAACAAATATTTTATTGCTATATTCGGAATAATAAACAAGTTCTACTAATATATAAAGCTGAAGAGTTCTTTTGAACGCTTTAATCTAATCTATCACTTAACTGAAATTGATTTAATTTTTTTTCACGCACTTACATTACTTTTGAGTACTATATATAGGCTACGTTTTATACGCGGCCATAGCCGCAGGAAAATGCTAGTTATCTAAAAGAACTTTGATTGTTAACAAAAGTATAGGTAACTTAATAATACAACACTATCTAATAAGTAATATTTTTGATTATATACGCTGGCTTAGCGCCTTAACTTAGATGTAGTAGTCTCATGCCCAAACCGTCACACCAACAGAGCACGCCTGCCAATGCACATACACCCCTGAGAAAAATATATTTACAGTAAATAAACTTATATTCTCATTTCCATTTACCAGTTTAATTACTGCCGCTGAATGATGTTTATTAAGAATCAAATATATTTCCCTCCGTGAATGTTGATTATGACTTTTGTTTTGTTTGTAATTAACGTTGTCCACTTATTCACTCTTGTGTACAGTTAATATTTGTTCTTCGTATATGTGGTACATTTGATAGTTTATAGGCTTTTGAAAATTTGTATGAATTAGTGTAGGTAACTTTATGTTGTTTGAAATAATGTAAATACTATGTTAAGCGATGATTTAGACTTCAATTTAAAACTCTTGAAGTTACTTATCCGTACAAATAAAGCTGAAGAATATGTTTGTTTGAACGCGCCAATCTCAAAATCTACTAAACCGATTTTGATTTTTTTTCAAAAATAGGAAGCTACATTACTAACCGGGATTGTTATCCAGGAAGAAAAACTCACACAGGCGAAGCTGCGTGCAAAAGCTAGTTGTAATAAAAACGTCACAATCTTAAATTGAATTCTCACCCAAATGAAACTTGGTGCAATGGTCTAAGCTTTACAATTTCGTTATCTGAAGGTTATTTTAACATCTCAGGCGAGTAACTGTTAAGTGTGAAAGATCATTATCTCAGCTAAATTTCGACTTCCGTACCAACGTTCTCGCAAACTGATTACCATCATTGTAACTGTCAAGCATTGTTTTGCGTTAACCCTGAATGATGTCCTAATTTTGTGACTTTTGGTGACGAATTGGTATAAGATTTAGTTAACTCGAATGATGTTCCGAATTTGATTTTAATAGCACGAATGGCTCTTTGTTCTTTGTCTTTGTCACCAGGCTTATTTTTTGGTGCTGGGGTTGGTGTTCAATTCCAGGGCAACAATATCTTTGTTTAGTTACTCGGATGTATATGTGGGAGGGTTTTTTTTTGGGATATAGAAAAAGGGGATATTGGTTTAACCAATCAAGTGTAATAATAGTTAAAAGATCTTGACTACACAGTGGGATACCATGAAGTATAAGTGCGTCGGTAAATTGTTAGATTCAGTTTGTATGTACTAACCATATTTTTATTTCTTTGTTCTTGAGGCTTTGTATAATCTACACATATTCAATTATACGTCATAAATGTATCTACAAAACCCCAAACGTATAGTCACATAAAGTTTTATATCCTCACAACGTAACAACTAAATTGAATAGTAAAATGTTTAGAAAATGGCGAAACATGTCAGCCGTTAACAGAAGTAACAATGTTAGACTTGATGACTTCAATGCTATTACAAAGCGGAGTGCTGTCGTATCATTACATTAGATTTCAAAGGAAGCAAACTGTTAGTGTTGCCACCGGGTTACGCGCACAAAAAGTCGCAGTAAAAAGTGGAGAGGATGGCGCCGTACGGCCCCCTGGCGGATGTAACATGGACATCTGACGGGCTTGCTTTGTCAATATTTTGACGTATCGCATTTGAAACGCACCGAAACCGTTGCATGTTTAATGGACGCGTATTTGATGGTGAGAGTTTCTGGAATAGTCTTTTCGCTTATTGGTTTAAGCTTCATTAACGGATTGGAGAAAATATATTAATTATTAACAATATTAGTATATTTCATTCAGCCTTAGGGCTAGTTTAGCCGTAAGTCAACACAAAGATTTTTAATGACGTCTAAAATATACATACAGAATGGAATTAGCATTACAATCTAAAACAACATAAACACAAGAACTTTAACTCGGCATAAAGCATCCACAGTCGTCGACATAGGCGTGGAAAATATATGATCCCTGTCAACCTTCGGGATAATAAGCATGAAGACGCGGGCCCTGCGATACGTATCGGACGCTGGCAACAGATGTTACAATGTTGCATGTGATAACTTGAAGACACTTCAGAATTGCCGTCATGCGTGCCATCTCCTCACGCAAAAATATTTTAAATTAATTGTAAGTCTTCGTAATAAAATTTATGCCAGCTTGTCTTCAAACGTGTAGAGTAATTACAATGGAAACGTTCAAGCATCATTCTAGTGGTTTGAAACGTGAGGTTTTAAGATTTCGTTTAAATTTTGTATCACACGTTTGTTGCTCGGATTGGAATGTTTGAAATAGAGATTGCTATCACAAATTGACGAAAATAAATTTACCAATCTCTAGTTGTATTAATAGTATTGTAGTTTACCTGTTCGGATGTGCGTATGTTAAAACTTGTGCAAATCATTTTCGTGTCGAAATCTTATAATTTATCATTTAGACTTTACCTACGCAATTTTGTCTGAAATGAGATGTTTAATAATGACTTCTCTGTTTACCCCACTATCTAAGTCTGTTTACGTTGACGCGATTGGCACCGGCACGCGTAGCTAAATAAATTTACCATTTATGGCGCATTTTTTAGCTAAACAGATCCCGTCTCTAACCGGTATTTGAGGCCGGTATGTTTGCATGAAAGTGTTACCTTGAATTGGGCTTGCATGTGGGCTATTGAGTCAAATAAGTTAGTCTTGTTAAAGGTAAAATGACTTATGAATAGTGTTTAACTTACGTTAGTAAAAAGAGAAAGATTACGTATATCTTCGTAGAAGACAGTGTATAATTTCGTGGTATAAGTATTTGTAAAAAGCAAATGTATGATCCAATGTATTTTAATAAACTAACTAGGAAACTCGTAATTTACTGTTCTGCGTCTTAATTAAATAAATAAATAAACATTTAAGTTCGTATTCTACTTACACTTCCATGGGTTTCGTTAAAATAAATATTAATCGTATACCATGATAATGTATTTTGAGGAAACAAGTATGTGCGCGACAGTTTTGAGTACAGATATCGTGGACAAGCTGTAATAAACAGAATGAAGTTGTATGGACATGTCGATGAAGACCACCTGATGACATTGGGAACTAGGTACTGGGACTGTCCATTCCAGGAAAAAGACCAAGAGAAAGACCAGATACTACATCGACAAATGTCTTGCAACGCGATTTGGTAGTATAACGATGATGACGCCATGGATGAGGCGAAATGTAAGAGAAAGGTGAAGAAGACTGACCTGCCATCATGTGGGATGAATAGTCAGAAAAGAGAGAGAAAATTTGATAATTTATTTTCGCTCAATATAAAGTACTTTCTTAAGAGAATCATAACGTCCTATCGATGACGTCCTAAGCATGCTGATAAGCCGATTTTAGCACGCCGATCCCATGAAATGTCGCAATCACGTTACGCAATAGTTACATACGAGCGAATACGCGTCACCGATAGTACGAGTAATGTTTACGTAAATGAGCAAATGGCAGGGCCTCTGATTGAGGAATTTGAAGGGATTTTTATCGATTGTACAATCGATGTAATCGATTGATGTATTTGTATTATTCACTAAACGCAACGTAATCTGTTTAAGTACATTTTTGATATTGTGTATTTTCATCACGCTTTCTTCACTTACAAACAGTGTTATAACATTTTCCTTTACTTACAGAACATTGTCGACACTTAGACTATTTTGATAGTTTATCAAAATTAATTAGTGTACTTGATTTCTTTTCGCGTCTAAATTCTATTCGATGTTTATTAATGTCCCACATTTTATAAATTTAGCAAGAAATAAAGAATTCTTAACCCAAATCTTAATCACCACATAAATTACGCATATGAAACATGTATTTCCGGCAACACAACTCGAACCAATATAAATTTCATTACATTCAAATTAATTGAAACCTACATTATAGTAATTTGAAATGTATTGAGTAATGTCCGTACGGATATTTTACTCTAACGAGATATTAGATAATTCTGACTTTTTATTAACGGTAGTAACAAGAAACCAAACGTTTACAAAAGTTTATTACACTACGATATAATTGAAAATCTAATTCTTACAAAAATTATCGCCTTCCTTAACAATAAAAAACCAATTGACATTTTATTAAATCACGAAGCATTCCTAACAGATCAAGTCTTGCAGATCTCAGCTATAAAATTGAAAAACATGCCATCAACGTCCAAGCTATGAAGGGGAATCTAGTTAGTTCTATAATATTGGAATTAATACGAGAGATCCAACATTAACGACTGAAGACCGAAGGACTGACGGCTAATTGGCCCTACAGCGTACTATCGGAAACTATAAAGTAGCATATCGCATTAAACTAGTCGTAAAATTTTCAAACGTCACGTCCTTTTTCTATAAAATTAAATGCTAAATAACAATTTGGTTCACAGATACGTTGTAAGGTCATAAAACTGTGTGCTGGAGGATTTTATGTTTGTTCTTTAAGATTAGACTATTAAAACGGGGCAATGCGTTGATTTTTAATTGTTATTGATTGTAATTCTATCAATTTTAAATTAACAGCGTTGTCGTTTAGATGGTATAGCTATAATTGATTTGGTATTATTGAAAAAGGAGCGCATCCTAAATATTAAATAAATAGCCATTATAAGGCATGAAACTGACACAACTATTAGATCCATTATAATAATCATTTATATCTGTTTCCTTTTCAACAGCTAAACATAAAGCCGTAGAGGTATTTAGTTATAAAAGTGCAATCGCTACTGTATAAACAGGAGCGGAATGATCTATCGCAGTCGTGTCTGCGTATGATATATCTGTTGCCGGCGTTATTTGCAACGCCCCGGGCATCGGGACTCGACGGAATAGATTCTTTGGAATCGTACAATCTACAGTTAACTTAATGTGGCCGCGCCTTGGTATGGGTGTAAACGGATTTCTAGTTGTAAGACAGTTGAAACGTCTAGATGATTCTAGAATTTTGGAATTGGGATTCGCAAATCAACATGGTATTAATGATGGTGAAAAGAATAAAATTGAAGATAGCGCTAAAACTATCGAACGTTACAAACTAGATAATGAAACCAATGAATTTTTTCACACAATCCGTATCCACGCGAAATGTCACCATAACTCATCCAGGACAGTTCGTAGATAATACAGAAATTTTAATGTACCTTACGATATTAATGACAAATGGCGACTAGTTATTATTGCGATGCATCTAGATATGCAAAGCGTTTGTTGCATTTTTCATCGGCCCCGGCTCAGTGGAATTGATTAAACCCATTAACGCAACGTCGTTATAAATCGTAGACGAACACACATTTGTCATAAGTACCTGTGTGTATTTTAATCTCATAGCAGGCGCGGATCGAGGCGATGGCCCGAGGGTAATATTCAGTAAACCAACTGCATCTTTACATTGAGTAATATCAATATAATGGGCGGAAGGGTGTGCATTTTGTATTGATGGTTCAACATGAAGGATCGGAATCAATAGTTTTTGGGATAATGGATATATGATTTGATTTTAATTTGATGTCATTAGTGGAATGTGTTCTAAATGTAACGTTGGCAATACAGATCTTTCGTATATATTATGCGTATTTAAATAGCACTAACATACAGGGGAATATTTAGCTACGGAATAATAAAATTCGTTTGATCAATACATGTAACCTTGGGGCGATTCCCCCTGACTCCCTCTGACTCCGACCACACGCGATACTCGATAAGCAAATTTAAATATTTGATTGTAATCTATGCAATGTTAATCCGATTTCGTGTATTTGATAACGTTATTTATTTTCATAATTCGGTGACGACGCGGCTTAATTCTAACATGATTTTTATTTTGATTTTCTACGCTGTGGCGCCAGTAGTTTTATGTTGCGACAGAGTATTAATTGAATGGAATTATGCCAGAATAATTCGGAGCCGGTGCGTTTCCGTGTAGATAGTATCTTCAATCATGGGTTCGGGTTTTGGGTACCGACTTCCAAAATTGTGCAAGTTCCATTTTGTTTGATTATCGCTACATATTTGACTGTTCTCTTATAGATTTATTATTATGATAACTCAAAGCATGATAAGAGCACAGAGCCAGAGAGAAAGTGTAAATTTATCATGATAATTAAGATTTTTAACAATCGCTAATAAAAAAAATAACATTTTTTTTTAAATATTAACCGATGTATTCGTTTGCTATTTATATTAACTACTTTACATAAAACTGCCTTGGCGGTGTGGTAGTATTGCATCCATGGTACAACCACTGCTCCTAGCTCCCGGGTTCATATTCCGGACAAATTGGTTTCCCGCTCACTATTAGTCTGGAGTCAGGAATTTGTGCCTGCCAGGCGATAGGCTCACCCCATCACATCATGGGAGGGAATATATCCGTCAATAAATCGCTGCCCTGCTTCTGCGTTCAGGAATAAAAGACATAATGTGTGTCTGTTTGTTTTGGATGGGATTAAGGTTTCTGTGAAATGGATACTTGGTAATTTTACTCAGATATTTCGTAAAAACCTACGCAAATGCAATTTAAAAAAGCATTACCAGCGTGCTCGTTCAGTCTTAATGCCGAATAAGATATGTAGGTATCATTAAGGGGGACCGTTCCTTTTGATATTTAAATTCCATTTGAATGGTTTGCATGCAGTCATTAAAACACGTGCGTTCACAGTCATACATTTGGTATGCGTAGAATGAGGATCAGTGCACAAAAGGAAACGAAAAAAATGTGCTCACCGCTAAGTGCGCGGGCTCTCAAATTAATAAATTAAATCGAGATTCGGCACGAAATCACGTAAACGTGTTCAATAATTATACTTAATACGACGGAATAAAGATGTTTTGATAAGATTAAGATTACGAATATAGCTTAAGTTCTACTTGATTCTATTTAAGAATACGATGTCATTGTAATTTATTTATTCTAAATTATTCATGAAATTTGAAAAGAATGTTACTCATGGTATTTTGGTAGTTGATTAAAATATGACGTAGGCTTTTCATTTTATCTGTAGGTCTGATGTATCTGGTTGTTAAATTCTGACCTTTTATATGTTTTTTATTTTCCATATCATGCGTGTAATCTTTATCTCCCCATTTCCGGTGTTTCTCGTTGAGGTTTCATTATTAAACATGAATAAACATATTACTCTAATAGGCGCAATAAAATGGACTCCTATATTGTAGATCGCAGTAAAATTTAATAGTATGACAATTGGTTTTAAAATTTCCATTTTATGAGTGTGTCCATTTATTCTTTAATTTTTTATTGGAACTTTTCAGTCTGACATCGTTTGTACCTTGAACATTACCTTTTGAACTCATGTGACTGCGAAAGACCAGTGTCCATACATATTTTTATTTGGCCATTCAGCTCTCAAAGGCAAAGTATCTATTGAATTGAGATTTCTTACTTACTACTCTTTGACAGGAAGCTGTCGTATTCTAGTCTTTATATTCACTTAAAGCGTTTTATGTTTGTTTGTATGAAAGCTATTCATGTTTTATTATATCGTATAAAAGATATGATGATAAAAGGTTTATAGTAAATGTTTCTAAGGCTTTTGTTTATGTGGGTGGTGAATGGGGTAGAGATTTTTTTCGTACAACTTTTGACAGTTGGTAATATTTTTGTGTCAAACGGTGTTGAGCAATTTACACGGCGGATAGAATTCAGAGATAACCTAGAAACATCAATATCACAAAATCAAATATAACTGTAGCAAAGAGTGATTTAATTATTTTGACTGTCTGTGGTGGCGTTTCTGTAAGTGTCAACTTGACGTGTGTCAGCTGCCAAGTTTGACAGCTGCCGCTTGTAAAAAACAAGCTTCCCTTTCCTTTTGCCCATGATAGTCTTGTAAGACGTACCATTTAATAAAAAAAAATAAGATAGTAGTAACATAGAGTTTTATTAAAAATATAGACTACTCCACAATAACCAAAAGCCAAATAACAAGAGCCCTGTAATTATAACATATAAAATATTTCCTAAGTCAATTCCATTGCCGTACATTCCAACACTTAACACACATTATAAAAGTTTTAAAGTAACGATGAATGTGTACCAGATAATACCACGTATGACAAATGTGCGTGGAATGTCACCTTTTCGTGTCCGTCATGATATTTGATATGGAATTTTTACGGACCAATAAAGGAGAGGTTAATGTGGACCATAACTGGCCCTTTGTTCGTTATAGTTGGGAAATAAGTTTGGTGAGATTTGACGTCACAGATACTTAACTTCTAATGCTTTGAGAAATTACGATATTCAAATTTATGATGCGACGCCTCAAATATTTTAATGCTGTAAGGTTTTAATGTACTACGAAGCAGGAGAGGTGATAGACTGTTGAGTCATCTTTGAGTAGACATTAATCATTAAGTTTGTTAATTAAGATTTTCACATTCTGTCGTAGTTATTTCAAGATATTTGCAATTATCAAGGAGCTGTTTTTAATTGAACACTGGCTCCATGTCAAAGAATAAGTCGACGGTCTCCGAGAACAAAATCTCATCTGCAAAATGTCTAGTTTCAGTATGAAGGTTTTAAGTTAAGTGAAAATATAAATATCAATTACTTATTTCGAAACTATTGATTGTTATCAAAAATTTATTTAATTTCTATTTTGAAGTTAGTCAATTGATATTTATATTTTCACTTAACTTAAAACCTAGATACTGCAACTAGACATTGCAAATGAGATTTTGTTCTCGGGTACTGTCGAAGTATTAACCAATATACATACTCATAGATTTCGATCGCCATAAAAGTGTTACCAATAAACAGAGATCAATAAAAGTTTTTAGGTTAAGATTAACGCAGATCGAATGGTAACTTATCTAATGAATAAACAATACACGAAGACGGTAACATCGTAAAACTACCGGAGTAAGAATGTGGCTCGTCGAGGTCACAATGCATTCCTGCATCACAGATTGTGAAGATCTCGATTTTTGGGCAATTATTTTACAAACAAGTTAGTTTTATTTCAGATTTATATTTGGGTAGATTTCTGCGTTTTTTTTTCATAGTTCATTGCGCTATAAATGTAGAGTTCACGTGAAATGGTAGAAAACGATGAGAGGTAAGTTATTATCCCTACAATAACGTCTACGTTCTTTCCAAATCTAAATCTAGATGTTATCAGACGTAATCACACCTTTCATCCAAAGGAGTAGGCATAGGCGTGCACCCACACTACGCCAAGTGTATTCCGTCCCATGATGTGTCAGGGGGCGAGCCTATCGCCAGATGTTAGCGTCTTTTTACTCTATGATGTATGTTGATATAATTATAATCTCAATTTAGAAGATTACACACTAGAGACGAGACCTTGGCAGTAAAAAACCGATATCATTGTTTCATTGGAACGCAGATGCCCCGAAGCGATCAATATTTTATACCAACAGTACATATTAAGATTTGTAATGGTATTCAAGAGATATGTCTTGTATTTCAACGGGTGTTTTTTAAATAATTTAAATAATTATAACATACGTGCGAGCCGCATCGGCTACTGATAAATTACCGGCTCTGCAGTTATGACTAATTGTATGGTAAAATGTGAACGAAATTGTTATAATTGCAACGTTGTTGAGCATCTGTTCGTTTGTGAATGTTGTGGATGCTTCGAGAGTTGTGCGTTGTGCTTTTGTTTATTCTGTATGCTTTCTATTATGTTCTTTATGTAAGGAATTTTGTCATGTTTGAAGTCACGTATAGGCTTTACTTTTTACTCAAGCGTATTAGAATATGTACGTAAAAACTTAATGATATTTTAGATTAATTGTCGAATAATGTTTACCCAAACGTATGTTTATGTTCCAATCAAATCGTACCAATCACGTTCCGTATCTCAGTAAGCAATGAATACGCGCATTAGCCAAATTTATATGCTAAACATTCTACCTACATTACCGTGTATTGGAACATAAACTTTGGAATTCCATATAAACATTCCATACGTCTTATTTTAAGCTAGTGACATTACCACACTCTTGACCCGGTGCGTTCACGGCACATTATAATTATGTACGCGTTCGAAATTTAAAAATGTTTTCTTTTTACGTGATATTTTGTTAATAGCGCCATCTATTATCCGTACGTTATGCATAAGACAGCAGATTACGAACAAAATAAATTGACTTTTAGATCAGAAAGTTTTTTTTACATCAAAAATACTACGAATAAAATTCCATGAACAGATACAATAGATGATGCAACAAACGCATACATAAAAATTGATTACCATCACCAACATACATTTTCTAAAGATATTAAACAAGAATTCCAACAACAAAGCAATTCGATCTGAAATGAGATTAGGCCGGAGCACATTGAATGCGCACTCTAATGTGACACGTTACGACAATAAAAAATCAAATTTAAAAGGCTAGTAGTTTACACAAACTCATTTAACACTATCTAATCTGGTTGTGCGTAAGTCGGTAGCACCATTGTCCTTAAATCTTAACCATAAAAATAAAACGAGTTTTGTATGCCGGGGATTCTTTAGTTCATTAAATATGTCCGTTGTGTACGCCGGTGACGAATTGAGGGAAAGTAGCGGGGGTATCCTGCTTGGATCCCCTGCTGATATTATTAATATTTGGTAACATTAAAGTGGTAGTGTAGTCAGTAATGTCACTTTATTATTGTTTTATATCTTTTTTAATTATGATTGCTCGTACTTCATTGCTTTTATGAAAACAGGAAAATTTTAAATTAAATAAGTTTGTAATATTTTAAAGTAATCAAATTAATGGTAGGTCATATTAGATATAGAGATTACTAAAACAATGATTATAGTACCGAAGCATCTTTCCTTGACTAAGTTTCAGAAATCTAGTAATATCTCGAACCACAGTATCTGACGTTCTAATTTAAAAAACCATTGTACATACATTACGCTACGGTTATCAAGCGAGAATAAAATATGACCCACCATGATTTTCGAGTACGCGCCGGCGGAATGGAATGTAACTTTCCTTGCTTCAATCATGAGAGGATGACGGCTTGGATGGGGGCATTGTCGCATTTTTACACCGACATATTTTTCAACGTCTGCCACACGTTGGATTTCGTGCTTTATGCTGCGTGTGTTTTTCATGTCCTTTTGTAACGTTTCTTGGTAGCCTGTGAGGACAATTAAGTATTGCGACATAGATAAATGTCTATATATCTTTTATAAGAACTAATTGGTGTCGTGCGTAGATTACTTTAGCGGCTAGCAGTATATTGATGTTCGTTTATTTTTTATTAAAAATTAGCAGAATTCATACATTATAGAAACTGTTGCTAGGGCTATAGCTTCGTTTAATAGTCTTAATAATTATTAGTGGTACCTTTAACTCTTGTTAAATAATGTTGTAGACAGGAACAGATACGTATCACTTATATTATGATCAACAATTGTATCAGAAAATATAAAGGCGCGAAGAAAATGGGTGATTATTATATTGATACATTTGAAGTAATAAATTTAAGGAGTACTGTAACAACCTTTGGGTATAAGATGTTATTCATCATTTTATTTAGATAATATTTAGTCATTTCATTTTCATTTAAATTGAGTTTTGTTTTATAAGGACTGTAGTTATATGTAACACAAATCACTAGTTGTGGCACGTACCGAAGGCCGGGCGGGCGGGAAGGCTTCGACGCGTCCTCGACCCGGCGCGGCGACCTCAGCGCGTGCGCCATTGTTGCGACCGGCTAATGTTACACTTAGTCGTAAACCAAATGAGACGCATACTTTCTGTGCTTATTCGGACATGTGAATTATGTTTGAACAATATTGTGATCGTGCCCCCCGACTCCCATATTAAGTGGCTAATTCGTCCTTGTCTTTAAAATGTTATGTTTGAATATTTTATCAATCGTTTAAACCTAACAAATAGTCTAAAATTCTCCTTTACAAATTCATGTAAAAGAAATACAATAATCTTCTTCAACTACTTAGTACTATTTAGCTCTTAAAACCAGTGTTAAGTATAGTTATGAAACCCATACAAAAGATAAATACATATATCACGTTACCTATTTTCACATACAAAAACATATTATGCTTTTTATGTCTCTCAAAAAACAACAGCCTGCATACCCGAACACTCCCCGCGCTTGCGCCGTAACAGGAGATTGTTTTCACGACGCGTGCGCCGTCGGGCGACCTCCGTCGGACCTTGGGGTCCCTCGCACCCGGCACTCCACACATATGTACTCCTATAGTTTCAAGAGTTCCTAAGCGAAAGCGGAGGTGCTTTTTACTGAACGTGTTTTAGCTTGCGAAAATGTGTTTTGCTTGAATTTGAGGTTATGTGCATTTGTATGCTATAGTTGTTATGCTTGCTCGATATTTTATGCTTTTAGGTGTGAAGAGGTAGACTGAATAAATCTATCGATTCAAATTTAAGAGCCATTCCAAATACATATCTCACGTGAAGAATTTTGAGTCGAAAATAGTTTTACCCTTTCGATACCTCAGTAAGATCCGGCTACGTAAACGCTCATAATTTACAGTACACGTTAAAAAGGTCGCGTAAAGATATGTGGAATTTAATTGTTATGCTTGTAACACTGCAATTGTAATTAGCAAACTGCTCACGCGCACTTACAACAGATTGCTAGGATTCTATGCGCATGATTCCGAGGGTTACAGAACGTCGTCGGGTTGGCAAATTCTATTGAGGACGTGTATAATTTTCTACAGTTCGGAATATTCTTTTAATATTAAGGATTCTTATGGATTCTTCTTATTATAAGAATGGCTAGTGCCTTTGAATTTATATATAAATTAGGGAAAAAATTAACGGTGATAAACTATTAATAATCCATCAGAGAAACATTTATTTTGAAAAATATAGGCGTGCTTTAATTTAATAATTTTATTTATTTTTAAAAAATGCGCGCATGAGCAACGGATACATTAAAATTCTAAAACTCCATACCTTGATGTCATTTGTCAAATACCAAGGCATGGAATCCAAATTAAATTTCTCCATAAAATATCTCAGTTCATTAAAATACCAGCCGTCCTGAATACCGCATAGTCTGCGCCACCGTACAGAATAATCATAGTGGACCAGTTTTTTAAGTGAAATAATCTAAAAAGCGTATAAAAACTAAATCAAGATCTCGTAGTACTACGTTCGAAGCTAATTATAATATGAATGGATTTTTACGTTCGCCGATCCTAGCAACGAATCTTGGCATACAATAGACGTAAAAAAATAATAAAAAAAAAATAACATTGTAGTGAGGACGGCACGCGAATTCCTGGAACCCACGATTCCCATCGACGACAAAGTCCCTGCTTTTTTTTTCATTTCTCACGAGGGTGTTCGCTCGCTTATTTTTTTCTCGCATTCCACGAGTGTTTATCGTACGGAGGTCGTAAATGGGGCCTTGCGTTTTAAAATTTTGTATTTCAGATGTTATTGAGAATTAATGTTAATAAGAAAGAAATTTTTTGCAAATGCATTTTTTATCGCAGGGAGAACGGGGTTGAATGGTCATTTATTCATCAAACTAGTCTTCAATATAATATCTTCATAGGTAATCGGTTTCTCTTAAAAAACTTATTTTTAACTACAGTATTTAGTACTACACTCAGACCAAGCAAAGAAGCCTTTTTACAACATAACAGTACATTTTGACATGACGAAATTATTATGAAAACACGGTGTTAAATGTCAAACAGTGCCATATAGAGTTATTTATTTGCTTTTAAAAAATTATAAAAGGTTTTTTTTGGTAGTTAAAATGTCGCGAGCGGTCCCAGTGTTGTGATGGATGACTTCTCATAAAGTTTAGAGCGCACAGTTGCCTGCAATGGCTACTATGGCCGGCGTTCCAAACTGATAGGTTGATTGTTATAAATATATTTATGGAATTGATAATAGGCGCGTACTATGCAATGAACTTGTAATGGGGTACAGTGAACCGTCCTATCATTACTGTAATGTGAACGGTAACTTGAAATTACATTTTTTTTGTTGATGCGTTGTTTTAGACAGGCGGAGAATTAGAGATTAAATATTCTGGTGTTTTGTGTAAAGATATGCTTTCTCATGTTAGATTGTGATAGTTTTCTTAAAGATATAATAGTACCTGTTGGAGTTATATAAAATTTTACATGTAATGAAAAACAATTTTTAATTATTATTCTGTACATATACTACGCACTCTACTTCTCTAGATAATTAATGGCACATAGAATTATACTTTGTATCATATTCTTGGCCTTTGCTTTAAACAATGAAGACTATTCTAATACAAAATATAAACAGCCAAATAACTTCCATGAAACTTTACAATATTTTTTATTTATATAAATGAATAAAACCAGCTCGTCACATCTGCGCGTGCGCAGCTCTGTGGCGCATTCCTCCGCCGTAACACCAGGAGCGGTTGGGCCCAATAATAAGTATATGAGCGTAAAAAAGGAATACGTCAGACGGAGCGTTTCGAGCGGCCGCGCCTCGCCCGCCCGCCGCCGCGTTAGGGTTGTCGACTCATAAAATATTATATTTAAATAATATATATCCTTTGTATTAAATACTGTATCATATAATATTTCAGTTAAGGCGATACCTTAAGGTCCATTTTCATACATTTTGTTTCACCTTTAATCTGGGTAACTAAACAAGTATTGGCAAGTAAAGAATTTAAATTCACGTCTAGTTAGTGATTTTAAATTTCGTCATATTAAATTTTAAAGGCCGAAATATCCATGATTATTAATTATTTTTACGTTTTTCTTTCAACTGCGAGAACTAATCACTATCTAGACGTGAATTTAAATTCTTTACTTGCCAATACTTGTTTAGTTACCCAGATTAAAGGTGAAACAAAATGTATGAAAATGGACCTTGAGGTATCGCCTTAACCAATACAACGAGTAATAACACTGGTCCCAAATGCTGCAATACATCATACATAAACTACATTTTTATAAAGTCCTAATCTAGTAATTAAGTCCGATAGAGATTTGGTAGACGTGATAAATGACCACAGATATTTTATGTGGAAGAAAGTGGAACTAAGGCATCACGGCGTCGTTTACTCTGTACAAATATGATTCAAAGATTTAAAGCGCAGATTTTGGAAAATGATAATGAATTAGTTTATTTAAAATAACTCTTCTATACCTACATTTTATTAGAGTTTGAATGCATAACCGTCTATATATTTGATCAACATTTTTCATATTCAAATTACAGCTTGTAACTGTATACGTAGCATTACAAATGGGTAAAGTAATCATTATTTCTTTTATACTCCCTAATATCTATTTATTTCTTGTGCGTATTTCGGTAGCACAGCAGCCCTGAATCACCACATTTTTTTCATGTTTTTCCTCTCCTCGTGGAAGGATAATCGTGTGTAACGCTAGACATCATTCGTGTACAGTTTATTAATATGAATATTTGGTGAATTGTTTTCTTTGTAAAGACTTGAGAGATGCTCTTGCAACTTTGAGCGTTCGGATATCTTCATATAAAATGTTCAAAAACAATATTAGATTATTAAAGCATGTAAAGTTTGGTAAGATGACGAATTTTAACTGTTTTTATTATTTTGAGCTGTAGTTTGTATAAGTTAGAAATGCAGTAAAATTTCAATGTATGTATATTGTAAATTGTCTATATGTAAACTAAGTTAATATATGTATTTTCGATAAATTTATGTATAAATGTTCAACATAAAGTAGGTCTAAATAATACAATGTCGCATAAAATCATAGTTTTAGTAAATATCGAATTGGTATGATATATCAAACTTATCTGTTATTTTGTTAAATCAGCACCGACGCTCGATAGCGCATTATTCGTAACCTAGTGTGAGGTTGTAGGTTCGAAACCAAGTCCGCATGGTTCCACAGACCGTGCGCTGCTATAGCCACTGTCTTCTAAGAACATGCAACATTGATAATCGTGTTCTCTTCCGAAGTTGTTTCTTCTATAGAAATAACCTCTGAAGAATATGACTTACATTTTTTTCCTAAAAATTTTGGATTTTTTATTGAATTTGAAAGTTAGGTTAGTACCGTAAAAATACTTTTTGATTTTGCTTTTCATATTAGCTTGGTTTAAATATTCATTAGTTAAGATTGTTTTTTTGTTAGGATATTTTCATCAATTGATTATACTATATTTTTTTATAAATTTGGAAATTGATAATGGTCGGAGTAACGTAAAACAACTTTGTATATGTGTAGATATTAATTATTTGCAAAGATTCATTCAAAATATAATGTAATTCGGGATCAAGAGTTTGCGACAGCCGTGTTTATTTTATTGTCACAAAACAAAGTCATAATCTGCTCGGAATGTTCTCCGAAATTAACCTTGGGATCAAATAATTTGTCTCGTACTTACTCGACGACATGCGCCCGCTTTTGAAGCCTTTACCAGATTAAAGGATTATCGTTAATAAATGAATATAAATAAATATTTCCCACTTATAAAGATCATTTTGGTGCTTCGAAAATTAAGTTCATAAAAGTTTATTTGCATGCGCAGTTTTTGACACCTCTTGTGTTAAAATGATTTAGAATTTTATTTTAAAACCGACGTAGTTGCCGGTGAGTTATTATCAGAGACAAGGAATGCAGATTACCGCAGTTCGTTTTATTAATTCTAAATTTAAATGTATTAATTTTTGTTCATGATAAGTTTTGTCCGTTTTCGAATTGAGGTTTGACAAATGTTTTAAGTTGCTAAACAGTATTTTAAAGTGTTATTTTAGGATATAAGTTGAGCTATTTATTTAAATTTATTGCCAGACAACATTTATTTTCACATTATAACAAATATGTACGATTTGAAGAAAATTTACTTACGTTCTTTAAATTACTTATAACCACAACGGATGATGCAAATGTGTTATGAATTTTACTATCTATTACAAAACAGGTTGCTTATAAATATAAACTAGTGAAATGATCGAGACATATTAAGTATAGATTCAAGATAATACCGCTTCATGAAAAAGGCTGTAAAAAGGTCCTATAACGTTCGCAAGTGTTTGTGTCCGTGGCGAAGGACCTATAATATAATAATAGTAATGATTTTAGTAACATGTTTGTCGATCGGTGCCCGCGGGCCCGCTTCTTGGCGAACGCGCTGCGGCCCGTACTGCGTGCGTAGACTTTATACGGGATAGACACGGCGTTAGATTAAACATCACGCGTTTTCAAGGGTAGGTAGATGTGTAACACTCTGCCGCAGCTATGCAACATCCAGTGTAAGAGGAGGGCGAGATACTAGTCTACTAGATACTAGAGAGAAATTATATTGTGGTTTCGATTACGGATTGAAGTAAGTACAGATTTTTGAGTATAGAGAATTCGGATGGAAAGTATCAGCCCTACAAATAATACGTTAATCAAATGCAGGAACGTTATTTTAAAATTAGAATTCTGTAAAACATATTTTTATTGAGTTAAAGAGCCTTTAAAAAGATCCGTGAAATAAACTAATACGGCCAAGACAGCTATAGACAATCCATCCCTTAATATCCATATAAAAAACACAAACAGTAAGTCGATTGCGGGGTCTATGGAGCGCGCCGAGGGACGGTAGGCGTGAGGCGGAGGTATGTAAGGAATTTTAATCGCGTCCAGGCCCCGCCGTCCAAACGTAATAAAAACAAACGGCCAACACCGGCCACGTTTTGGGCACGGACAAGCATTATCTGGTGGGACTCCCGGCCTTTGTTTTAGCTGTGGCTTCGTTTGTTGTGGTTTGGGGGAAGTAGGATGTTCGAAATTTTTAATCTTTTTTTTTTATATTGCTTGAGTCTATGATCTTTTAATCAAAACTTTTTACATTACATTTACCCGTGTTTAAGTACCGGTCGTAGAAATGTTATAACAGCACACATTTATTATTGCAGTAATAAACGTAATGTCGGCATTGGGTAATTGATTAGAACATAAAAAGTATCAACTATAAGTTTTTAAGAGGCAAAGAAAACTTCAATGTGTCGGCCGTTTACAGAATATAGGCAATGGGAAGAAAAAAGACGTAAAATTAGTTCCGTAGAGCTGCGGGTGGGAACGGGACGGGTGCACGAGCAAGATCCCGTGGGAGAGAAAAGAGACAGCGATCGACAGAGTGAGTCGAAACGCAACCGGTCCAGGGGAAGCAGATGCTCTCACTAGAAACCCCCGCGGCAAACTCAGATTCCAACAATAAGAAAATAATTATCAAAAACAACTTTTATACCGACTTTTACTCACTTATCTATGGTTCTACTGAAATTTAAAAAAATATGTTACAAACGAGCTTACTAGCTAGTAATTCGAGTCTACATTTTCGACCTTTATAGGCGAAATGTGTTTCGAGTTTTTTTTCGACTTAGGACTTTTTGTTGAGTCCGCTAGCCTTGGTAATGACACTAATTTGATCCCGAGAAACGCTTACCGACATGAACTTTTCTTCTTCGAAATTGTTTAAAATACCAGTTTCGCCTCGTATAAAATAATGGTAATTGTCCGCTACATTTTTACTTGTTTTCTCACCTCAACGTTTGACAAATTATTCAGTATTTGGCTTTATGTTATTGTGTGTAAGATCGGTATTCGTCCGCGTTTAGACGAACATAGTTATATATACATTATCCGTGTTATTTTCGTCATTACCTGAAATTTTACCGGTGTATGTTGGTAAAATGTTAGCAAAAAACACATGGTGCCATTAGTGGTGCATACCGGACGGTGGAATGTGGGCATCGTGCCAAATTACCTGTCCATACACCATCAACTCGTTAACTTTGAGTTTTATGAATTAAATTGCCTATTTGGAATTTCTTAGTATCAAACAACCTTTATTATTCACGCTTATACGTAAGAGATATATCGAACAAATTCCTTCGCGCCGGCTGTACACATTTTTAATTAGTTTTTATAGTTTTTTGTATAAATGCCATTATATTATGTTGCATAATAGATACCAGTGACGTACGTTTTAAAGTATAAGTAAGAATGAATTGTAAGAAATCACTCAATGACTTTAAATAGCTCATGTCTTGCGCGAATGTATGCTGTTTATTCACATCTGTATAAGGCTATAGTCGTATATTTACATTTTTTGTAATACATACAATACGATTATTTTATATACGATTCATGAAATATTTTTACATAATATCACATTGCGAACAACGTGCCCGGCCGACCTCGTGTCTATTGAAAAATCAAACAGCCGCGCGTGTGCTTTGAAATTATGCGGTTAGTTATCTAGAAAAAATACCAGGAATTCCGATCCGATACAGTCGCTCTCAGACTAGATATAATCTGAACCACACCGCGTTTAAACGATTCAAAGCAGGATTTCGGTGTATAGCTGGATATGTTTCGCCCTGTCCGATTTATGCAGTAAGTGCGCGGGCATAAGACTTACAAACTCGGCCAGGACGGGATTGCAAATGCGTTTAAAGGAATTCCGGAACAAAAATGTGCGCGTCTACCTGCACAGTCGCACCCGCCAGATGCGCCGTGCTGCAACCCCCCGCCACCTCACCACACCATCCCCCGCATACCGCCATTAAACCACGTAAATTGATTACGTGGAAAATCTGAGAAAATCGCGCGCTAAGTACCGCGTATGTGCGAGCGTGCCGCCGACGCCGCCGCCGCAGCTCGCCTCAGATTGCACAGCTTTTCTGCATTCTCCGCCGCCGTCGTCGGCTTCATCACTCGGATTACAGCAGTTACTGCGCTTGTTTATACTCGCTTAGTTAACAGACCGCGCGCGACGTTAACAACCATTACACCTAGAGCCGGTCGCGCCTCCTGTCTGCCAATGCGGACGCGGAATTTTACATTGCCATTGTGAGAATAATGCTCTGTATAAAAATAAAATGAATGATTTCGCGTGGTGCGGACGGGAGGAGGCGCGGTCACAGAGGGTCCGTTACGGCGTCGCCGTGCGCCGACACCTCGGCGGGCCGCGCGTTTCGTTTCGACGAACTTATTACGACAGATGGCCGCGGCCCGGAGGCGGGAGCGCCCGCGGACGCGCGCGGACCCCGGCCCTTCGGAGAGATCGACCTCCGAAATGCGCCCGAGATTGCATTCTTTCGGCGGCGCGGGCGCATTCCACCGCGCGCCATCCGAGCTCGAGCGGCCGCGCCAGTCGACGCGCGCCCTTTTGGGGGTTAAGATGTGTCCGTTGCGGCGGGCGCTCACGATGTGGTCGCAGCCTCCCCGCGCTCCTGGCTCGCCCGACGCCTCCGCCGCCGCCTCGTGCTACCAGCTCGCGCGCATGGAGCGCCGCCCGCCCGAGTACGGCGTGCGTGTAGAGCCTTCGTCGGCGCGCCCGCCCGGCCTGCGCGTACGAGACGACCCCCTCAGTATCAGAATCTCGCCGAACTGCGCAAGCGGCCCGAGTACGCGAACCTCGATGAAATTAGTCGCGAGTTTGGTTACCGTTTGTGCCCCGAGGGACAGAATCTCGAGGACGAGGCGATATACGAGAACATACTGTCGGTGCGTCAGATCCGCTCGGCGGAGGTGCGTTTGGTGCCGGTGTCGGAGGTGGCGTACTACGAAGGCCAGGGCTACGTGGCGACGTGGTGCTGAGCAGGAACGGCACGTTCCCGCAGTGCGCACACGCCTGGGGCCGGCTGCACGCGCCCACCGGCTCGCTGCGCCTTTTCACAGTAAATGTCACTGGTTTATCTCGTCTACTGTTAATTGATTCGTAGCAAAACACGTCAGCCGTCACAATACTCGCGCACTATACAATGCCATCGAGATGTTTTCCATCTGAGGAGGATGTTGCCTTCAATGATTTATGTCACTTTTTACATGGATTCTAAGGCAAAAACTCATTATCCGACATAATATGTATTTTTATAATGTACGCCGCAAAAAACTAAGCTTTGGAATTTTGTGCTAATGAGTTGTTAATTTTGGGAGTGACTTGATGAATTTCATACGGACGTGTGAAGTGCGGTGACCGGCCGCTGAATGTGACTCTTGTTGACCGACAAGCACGATTTATTTTTTAGGGGTATTTTTTTGTCAAATATTTATCATCGATCAATAAGCGGTCGCGATGTAGGTCACTCGTTAGTACTTATTTAAATTATTAACAACGTATGTGGAATTTTTGGTGGCTGTTCGTTTGTTTATTTGGGATTACACCATGATTGAATAAAAAATGCCAGATGTGATATTAAATACGCAAGATGTATTGTCGAGGTTTTTTTTCCTGTCCCTACGGATAATGAATCTTTTTGATTAAACTTTTTTGTTGTCGCTGTTGGCGTGTGCTAAGTGTAATTATGCTATAGGTATATATCGAATATAATATTTTCCGATAAATATTTACTAGGTAAATGGAGGCAGGTTCTTGCTTTTAATGTAACTGTGGTGAAATAAATATACCTACACAGCTTAAAAAATATGTAATACGTAAATTCATATTATAGTAGTGTCGTTACACAAATAGATGGTAAATAAATAAATTATTCGGTTACTATACTATTATCTTATATAAAAAATTAAGTTAATTTTTTTTTTAGTTTCTTATGAGATTTATTCTTAATTTATTCTGTAATGTTAACAGTTATTCAATTCTAATAGAATTATTTAAGGCTCTACAATTACAATGACATATTTTATTAACTTAGGTAATTGATTTTAATTCGACACTAATACTTACAAAAACATTGGTAATAATAAAGATCGTGTTTGTTTGAAACAAAAACATCTTTTAAAAAATATGTCGCCCTGTTTTAGATATTTAACAGATTATGTCAATGTATATTCCTCAAACTTTATTAATAAATAATATTTCCATTGTTAACAGGCCAAGAAGGAGAGATACGATGTAAAGAAACAGAGGTTGTGTTTAGCCCAGGATGAGTACAAGCACTTAAATAATGCTCTGTCCACCCTCGCAGCCTCCAGGACTAGTCGTGAGTATATTATTTATTTTTTTACTTTGACTGACCTGACTGGCTCGGTGGCGTTGTTATTACGATAGGACTGCAGTGCTGAGGTCTCGGGTTCGATCCCCGGGTTAGGCATTGTAGGTTTTATACTCAGTATCATCACGGAGTGTGGAATTAGTGCCCGATATGGTGATAGGCTCACCCTCTATCACATCATGGGACGAAATACAGATGACGGAAAGTGAGTGCATCAGTTGCGTCTCTGTCAACCTTCGGATATAAAACGCGTGAGTGTGTGATTTTTCAGACTTAACAATAATGTAGGTTATGTAGGGTAAACAACATTATTGTACTGAGATAATGATCGTAATGTTACCATTTTTTAACAATGTTGGGTGTCTACAATATATTATAAGTATTATAGATTCTAAATAAGTAAGAAATTTAAAAAAATACCCGAATAATTTACATTTTAAATTAAATATTATGTTATAAAATTTGTTACAGTAAAATGATGTATTCATTCCTAAACGTAAAATTTATAACAAAATATACAAATATTTCTCATTCATTAAAGATAATTAAATTTCCATTTAAGCCGCTACAACAAAGGGTCTATTTTATGGCTATTTGTGTTCAATGAAAGATAAAAGTATTTGTGTATATTCTACCTGCTTTTACATATTCGTGGTCAAATCGTAAATATTGCTAGTAATTATAAATAAAACATCTAAAGCGGAGATCAAAGGAGGTTTTTCGTTTGTTAAAAGTGCGCCCAAATGTTGAATGTTGCCAGAGCACATTGTTTATATTTACCATATTTATTCAATATTTTTGTATTTGTGTATTCACATTGAAGGTAAACCGATGCGTTTTATAGTAGAAATAATATGTGTGTTTTATGTGGATAATAAAAATAGAGGTGTAATATGTTTGCTAAGAACACTAACTACACTTAACTTTGTTTCAACAATTTTCTTCTATAATTTATTTAACTATCTAAAATATTAAAATTGTCGCAATCCAATACCTTGGAATCTTGTGTGTCGAATCAAATAGTACTCAATTTAATATGATATAAGGTAGATTATTGCCTATCGCCGCGACGGAGCGACAAGGCATACCGGTGTGTAAAAAAGTTAAATAAAGCGTCTATATATTTTTTGTATGTTTTTGATTGAATAACATGTTTTAACGTAAAAAATATAAAGATAGGTAATTTCTCTATCTCATACACAACATATTCTATTATGCTATGTTATATTTTCGACGCTAGAACAAATAATGGCATATCATCGGAACATATTTTGAAGCCCGGGAACGATCTGCAGAACTAGATTGTAAATTGTAATCACAAAGGTATGATATTAAGTGTTGTGGGCGTGTGCGGTACACGGGCATCTTGCGAAATGTCTAGACTATGGAATGGTTCTTTATTTTAATCGTTAGGGATGTTGTGTTGACCAAGAATGTTTTGTTAGTGCTATAATATATTATAGTTATGTAATGTGGAATCATTTTGTGTTGCTATCCGAAATAATACGGATGTAATTATGTTTATAATAACTTAACTTCTGTAAGTATTACAAAGTGGGGATGACTTAGCTCTTAAATAAACTAAGGATTTTAAGTTTTCAAAATACATTGAATTCTAAATGTCTTAGTCCTGGATTATTATTTCATAGATTACATTCTATAAATTACAATATAATTAGTACTGATTTGACGGCGATATTATAAGAAATATAAAAATTGTGTACAATACACAGCGCATAATTATAGTGGTCTAGGCAATTTCTTACAAGGGCAACTTTATAGTTTTACCGCGACATATAGATAATGTTTGCAAATTGCCGATATTGGTATGTTGTTGGCGAATAATAATTTTCGAGGTATTTTATATACCCATTGTGGTATAAGATACTTGCGTTTTTAATTGAATCGGTTTCTGGAATTTATATATCGATCAGTGATATATTCTGAATGCTAGTGTTGAATGGAATTTTTTGCTACTTTTGAATACTATTAGCTCCTTTATGTCTTTATAATTTACTTTTAATTTTTCTTTTATAGCTTTTAAGTTTACTACCTATTTTTTAAGACAGCCTTCAAGAATACTATGTTTATGTACGTGTTAAGATTTATTTCCATAGACTGTCATATACCTCACGACGCTAGCTTATTTCCATTTAGGACGTTAATATTTTTTTTTAAATCCGTAATACAAAATTTGGTATCGAACCAACAACTAAGTATATTTCTAATCATTTTTTTTTCTTCATAGTGTGTTCATCGACGACGTCAATGACGACGACGTCGACGACGTCACGTCACGACCCGGAGTTGTTGCGCGCGGAGGTGACGCAGGCACGAGGGAGAGTTGCGCAGCTGCGCAAGGAGCTGCGACAGGCGAGGGCTGAGGTCGCCTGCGCAAGACGGGGAGTGGATACTCTAGCTGAGTGAGTAGGCTGAATGATGGGTTCCTTTGCCTTTGATTTTTTTTAAATCGAATTATTTTGCTATTATATTGAATGTTGGTATATATATAAATATATTCTGATGACAATTTGTATCTAAATTGTGTTTCTTATCTTTCCAGAGTGGAACAGAAGTTGAGTGCTCAACAAGGATGTTACAACATCACCGAAGCTCAGGCGATTATGACTGAGCTGAAGAATATCCAAAAATCTCTGACCTCTGGTGAGAAGGAGAGGGCTGACCTCATGCAGTCGCTAGCCAAGCTCAAGGACGATCTAACGAGACTGCAGCTAGGCGAGGCATCCCCAGACCTTTCAACCCTTAGCCTTCCTCAGGAGAAGCTCAGCACCGCCTCCCAGACCGATCTGTGCGCTGATCTAGTACCTATAGGTACAAGATTAGCTGAAATGGCGCGGGTACGCCTACAATATGACGAAGCGAGGAAGAGGATACAGCAAATCCAGCAGCAACTCGCTGACTTGGAAGACAAGGTCCAACCTGGACAGGCGGAGTCTGACAAAGACCGCTTATTACTCTTCCAGGAGAAAGAACAGCTGTTAAGAGAGTTGAGGAGTATAACTCCACGCACTAGGTCTAAACAGGAGATGAGCGAAATACAAACCGAATGCAAGAGGCTCGAGCAGGATTTGAAGAATGCTTTCGAGATGTCGAATAAGTGTATAGCAGACCGACTTAAGCTTCACGAGGAAAAACAGCTCTTATTACAACAGTTGAAGGATGCTTTGACCTCGATGACGACACTCGAGGGTCAGTTGAAGACGTTGTCAGCAAGCACGCTGTCCGTGTCCAGCAGTTCGAGCTTAGGGTCCCTGTCGACTGCTAGCAGTAAGGGTTCATTGAGTTCTGGAATCAGTTTCACGGATATTTATGGAGGTCCGCAAATCGCGTCCGCATTTCAAGCAGACAAGCCTATCGATATGGTAGATCTTCACAGGAGAGTTGAGAGGTAAGGCCATTAAAGTGTTGCCATATCATCTTATTTTTTTTGAATACACCTATTTCAAGTAGTCATAATTGACGTTCGTGTCGTTCACGTATTTTATTAACTCGTCAAGCAGTCGAAGTATGAAGACACCTCTTTCGTTTCATAAGAAAATGCAATTAAATTGTCGTTCGCAAAATTAATTTTTACAGACAGATGACAGTTTGATTATCTGATGACCGCATTCGGCGCCTTAAGTGTTATACATGGTGTTGTTTTTATGTTTCCATTTGTACAATACAATCGATCCTTTTTTGTCATCGTATTTATAAATATTAGTATTTGTCTTAATCGCCTTTCGAACGTATTTAAAATCAATTTTAGATCTCATTTTCAACCTTATACAGGGTGATGTTAAAGTATATTTTAATTTGTCTCACGTTTCAGGTTGCTTCGCGGCTCAACGTACCCGACGGACAGCGTGACGCCTGGAGCGAGCAGTTCTCCTTCCCAACCCTCGTTGTCTCCAAGAAGTAGTCTGTCTTCAGCCAGTCCGCCGCCGCCACCGCCTTCCTACAATCAAGTGAGGAGTTTGATATTACTGATTTTTTATTAATGGCAATGACCACGAAAAAATGTATCCCATGTTAGATACTATGACAGTGGTCAGAAATTCTGTTTTATTTTAAACGTTACCTATAATGAATTTAAGCAATCGCTGTGCTAATATTCCGTTTACATTCTCCAAGATAAAATTTCAGATACCTTATCTCCCTGACAATATGTCTATTCGTGTAACAAATACCTATACATTCCCAGACTGAATTCCTAAATCCGGTTGTGAACCTTGGACATTTCTCTAACCACACGGCGATGTTATCGAAACAATTCTATCATTTAACGGCGGTTGTTATCAAGATATTTTATGCAAAATCATACGAGTGCCCGTGGTGCTGTCCGTCAAAGCGTGCTTTCACTTTCACGCCCATAGGTCAACTGATGGACAGATAACATTAGATTCAAATTGTTCTTTTTTCAAATACTAATGTGTAAAGGAAGCTTCATGCTAACGGTTTACTAAAAAATATAATTTTGTTTCGATTCTTGCTCATTGTGATATTTAAAGTTGGGTTGAAAAAAAAAACTTTTTTATATTATTCTTCTGTATTATTACAGAATTATATACGATTCCTTACTGTATCTTTTGCATTTTTTCAAGGTGGAAAGGCAAAGGCGGCAACAGCGGGAATTAGAAGAGAAATTGGCAGAAATGAGGATAGGTGTCGCTACTGGTTTGAATGAAGTCACCGGATTGGCTACAAGTGAGTTGTATTTAAAAGAAAATATATATCAAAAAATAAAAAAAAATGTAAAGCGCACTCTTTTCGCTAAAGAAGTTCGATTTTTGATTTTCTTAAGGTGGTAGCTCAAGGTCCATTTTCATACATTTTGTTTCGGCTTTAATCTGGGTAACTAAACAAGTATTGGCAAGTAAAGAATTTAAATTCACGTCTAGTTAGTGATTAGTTCTCGCAGTTGAAGAAAATGTAAAATAATTAATAATCATGGATATTTCTGCCTTTAAAATTTCGTCATATTAAATTTTAAAGGCCGAAATATCCATGATTATTAATTATTTTACGTTTTTCTTCAACTGCGAGAACTAATCACTAACTAGACGTGAATTTAAATTCTTTACTTGCCAATACTTGTTTAGTTACCCAGATTAAAGCCGAAACAAAATGTATGAAAATGGACCTTGAGCTACCACCTTAAGTCAAATGTCATTAATTTGAATTTGGAATAATATTTTTTTTAAATAGGTAAAGATTTGCCATTTCTTTTATTTGGAATTATAAATAACGTTCTTTTTATCATCATATATTGTAAGAGTTACCAGCAATATACTAAGGGGTTTTCCTTATCCGCAGTTCCAGTGCAGCTGCAAGGCCCGGGCCGGCCGTGCGAGCCGCTGTCCCCGATCTCGGAGACGCCCCCGCCGCCGCTTTCGCCCCGGACTCCCTCGTCTAGTGGTCAGTAGCCTTATGCATTACATCATTTGATTTGATTTCATCATCATCATCAGCCTATATCTTTGTCCACTGCTGGGCATAGGCCTCCTCCAATATGTGCCATTTTACCCTGTCTTCGGCCTGTCGCAACCAGTTCTTACCAGCGACTTTTAGCAGATCGTCACTCCACCTAGCCACCTTGATTTGATTTACTGTTAATTTACTTCCGGACTCCGGTGGTGGCTTTATGTTGCGCAATAACCTGGAACAGTAATTATTCTTTTATTTCCCCCTACCAGCCAACCCGAGCTGGCTACTTTGTCTTACCTTATGCCTTGTATTCCTTAAGAATTTTATCTCCAATTTAAAATGTCTAGTTAAATGAGTGATTTTAAGTGTTATTGAGAAATATTAATAATTATTCTAATAATTGTTTTGACGTATCATAAGTGCAACGTTGTTCGCCTACGTGATAAATAAAGTATATTTTTATTTATATTAAGAACATAGTTTATTCTATTTTTTCTTACATACTAAATAGGTCTCTGTAGTAGAGGAGGCCCGTGTGCAACAGTGGGACAGTATATAATACAGGGCTAATATTAATATTAAAACTAAATAGGTTAGTGGTATATATCACACTCACATTTTACATAACTAGGACCTATGAGACATTACCAATTCGTCCTTACGTATTATGATCTATTTGATGCAGACCTAGCCTGTGGGATACTACCAATTCGTCCTTACTCATGTGTTATGTCATTTGATGCAGACCTATTAGCCTGTGGGATACGACCAATTCGTCCTTACTCATGTGTTATGTCATTTGATGCAGACCTATTAGCCTGTGGGATACGACCAATTCGTCCTTACTCATGTGTTATGTCATTTAATGCAGACCTATTAGCCTGTGGGATACGACCAATTCGTCCTTACTCATATGTTATGTCATTTAATGCAGACCTATTAGCCTGTGGGATACGACCAATTCGTCCTTACTCATGTGTTATGTCATTTAATGCAGACCTATTAGCCTGTGGGATACGACCAATTCGTCCTTACTCATATGTTATGTCATTTAATGCAGACCTATTAGCCTGTGGGATACGACCAATTCGTCCTTACTCATGTGTTATGTCATTTAATGCAGACCTATTAGCCTGTGGGATACTATCAATTGGTCCTTACTCATGTGTTATGTCATTTGATGCAAACCTATTAGCCTGTGGGATACTACCAATTCGTCCTTAGGATTATGTTATATTTGATGCAGACCTATTAGCCTGTGGGATACTACCAATTCGGCCTTACTTATATGTTATGTCATTTGATGCAGACCTATTAGCCTGTGGGATACTACCAATTCGTCCTTAGGATTATGTTATATTTGATGCAGGAACGAACACTAGATCAGTGTCGGCGGCAGTGAGCGACGAGTCGGTGGCGGGAGACTCGGGGGTGTTCGAGGCGGCGCAGGCGGCCAGCGACCCCTCCAACGCGGGTAAATATACACTAGCTATACATACCAGCGGTGAGGCTTCTACACAACCCTACCGGCTTACCTTTTAGGTTTATTTACGTTTGTCTTAGATTTAATTTTCTGTTAAATTGGTTGTGATATGTTAACTAAATTTTTTTTGCACCGGATTAACTTTTGAGAAATTTAACCCTTCGCCACTGATAGATACCCCCTTATTCATAGACGTTTTTATCTAAGGACGGAGTAAAGTTGTGATAACAAGTCTGTTTCTCAGTGCTGACGGCATGGCAGCCTTTGCAGTGCGTAGACATAGGGCCGTTGTGATTGGTTAATATGTCTATGAATAAGGGGGTTACTTTTTCATAAAGGATTTTAAGCTTTATTGTGTAAGATAGACATTCGGAAGTCGAATTCGAAGTCGAAAATTGAAACACATGGTTTAAACTTTTTTAATGACATTGATTTCTAGTTACTAGTGTGTGCTTATGTCATCTTTATTTCATAAAATATGATAATAGTATGATTATTTATTTGGTGATGTTTGTTGCAGTGAACAGTGCCCAAATTGAGATCAAATTGCGCTACTGTTCGGAGGAGGGCGAGCTGGAGATCGGCATCCTGCGCGCGCGCAACTTGCACGCGCTATTCATCGATATCGGTACTGAAGTGTGAGTATAATTTTAATGTCTTTTAGACGATTTTTATTAATTTATTTTTTGATACATCTTTAAATCAAAATATCTTGGAAACATAAAATTACCCAGGGGTTCCATATAAAAACTTATAAAATTGTACTCAGACAAGGACATTCTTACTTACAAACATTATCGACCTGCATGCTTTAAATATTATTCTGCTCATGCAGGACTAGCTTAGTTCCCCAAGTAATTCTAAATATTTTTTCTTCTATTAATTACTTAATACTTAATACAACTTTTATAAAACTTATCTCAAAATTAGTATTAGTGAAATACGTTCCATCCCTATTATCGATAGCAACTGTAACTTACCTCGTATGCGTCCTACAGGTCGGTAGTGGGCGGTCTGCTGGTGGGTGGCGGTGGGGCGGCGTGGCGCGGCGCGGGGCGCGTGTGGCGCGGCGGAGCGCTGGCGCTGCGCCACAACCACCACGTGCCGCTCACCGGCAAGGCCCTGCGCGCCGCCACGCTGCAAGTCAACCTCGCCGCAGGACCTGACTGCCTGGTAAACTGATACCACACTATATACTTAAGTTTAATCAGTATTATATTAATCCTTAGCAGTGTTGTCATTGGCAGTCAAGAAATGAAATAATATATCGATAGTTTCGATTCGACATTATCTCGCAAAAGTTGTAAAATCAATATTATCGATTGAATTTGGCACATATTTCTTATAATAAGTCCGATGTCAACTACAATTTATATTCTGAGTATTACCATCAACTCCGAGTCGACTTTATAGGTGACACTTATTTAATGCAGCACACAATTTTCTGTAAATGAACATGATGACAACTAGCCAAATTCGAGTATTCGGCTTTAAGCCTCGAGTGCCATGTGGACCACCAAGGCGAGAGCGATTAACAACTGATCGTGCACCCCCTTCAAACTCTACCTTACCATCCAAACAACAGAGTTTAATTTCCAATATTTCCAGGGCTGCGTGCAAGTCAGCCTGGCTGACTTCGACCCGGAGTCAGTGTCGCAGAAGTGGTACAACGTGTTAAGTTTCCGTTCGATGAGACGAGACGAGAGCTCGGACGAGTCTACCGTCATATCGTCGCAAACCTCCACGCTTACTAGGAACAGAGGTATGTTTTGTGCGTTTTAAATAATCCAATTATCTATTAAAATTATCCATTAATTTTATCGAGTATTCGGCTGTCAGTTTGACAGTTGTGATGTAATAACAAATTATGAACGTACGGTTCAGCGCATAAATTCACGCGATTATCAACCTTATAGACTATATGCGCCATAAAAATATTTATAAACCTCAGATTTTAATTTAGTAAATTATGGTATATTTATAAAAAAAAATTTGAATTCGCGTACCTGCAATATAAAAATGACATGTCAAGATCAGTATTAAAAAAATAATAATACTATAAAATATAAATAGTTATGTTCTATGAACATTCCACTCAATAAATCGTAAAAGAATTAATATCAACAAAACGGAACATCTCAGGTGCCTCCGACCGAAATGTTTATACGAGTCCACTTGAAACCATAAATACGTCATCAGTTTACACTACACATTCCAAGTGTTGGCTTTTAGTTTTCTTACGATGTAAATGTTAAATGTTACTAACAAAAAAAAATGATTTACTTGTTTTTGTTTGAATTTCCCATCATATTATGTTACTCGTAATTAAAAAAAAAACATTCTTTTACTCGTTTATGTTTGAATCACCATCATTATGCCACGTAAAAACTTGGACTTGAATATTACTAAGCTGTAACTAGATAACTGAAAAATTATATGAATGTTAGCTAAAATATTTGTAAAACTCATTGTTACAATAGGTAATTGGCTCATCTTTTATATTGATATCATTCTTCGCCCAAAGTTTATGTAAATTGGCGCGCACAGTCTGAAGCAAAGGTCACAATGACCACACAAATTCCGGCATTTTATCGACTATTTGTTTTATTTTTTTTGTATTAACAAAGAATAGAAATAATTTTCAAGTAAAAATAAACGCGTTTAGTTAAAAATTAAAAAAAATGATTTCATGTCAATAAGGTCGAGTATCGCGCTGTTTCGCGTTTGACAGGAGCTCCTTGCTTGATCGCCGAAAATGTTAGATCTCCAAATCTATAAAAAAAAAATGAAGCAGACTTTTTAGTAATATATTATATTATATTTTAACATGTTTCTCATGTTTTATACCTCGTAATGAAGCGAAAAATCTTTTTAATATCAAATATGTTTAACGTTTGAAGGTCCTGAGAGTATGACTGGTGCGGATTGCAACGTTGACTGTGGAGACAATTCGGCGTCAGAAGATGAAGAGTCTAGAGAACCACTTAATCAGGTAAAAAACAATCATAATTACTGCACTTATGGCTGATTTTTAATTGTCACAAAACTTTATTATAGCGTAAAATATAATAAAAATTAACAACTACGGTTATATGGCTAAAACGATAACTGTTTGTTCGATTTTTTTTATTCGGTCAGTATTTATTATTTAATCGATAACTTATGTGTTTGAAAAATAAGACCATAGAGAAACTATTCTATAGCGTACTATATCAAGAAAAATCACGTATTACATAAATCAATGTGTAAATTTTAGATAGTGGAAGAGGATTCGTTTGAGGATTACATTCCCGAGGACATAGGCCTAGAAGAAGAGTATTTGCACCCCACAACAGCAGAGAAAGAGACCAACACCGAATGCAACTTCTGTCCGGAAGGAGCGAGACAACTGCATAGGAGGTATGTATCGATTATACATCGATTATAGAGATGTTTCTGGTTATCGATTTTTTGCGGTATATTGTAAGGATTAAGGTGGAGGAAATTAACGGGATTTAGATGGTTATAATTAATACTTTTATCGATGACATTTTGTGATGTCTAAGTGCTTGACATGATATTTTCTCACAGATGTTGAAACTATACGTAATTCGAGAAACTTGAAAATTTTATTTCGATATATTTTTATTCAAATATATTTAGCTAAAAATTATAAAGCTACTAGTCGTCGTGAGTAGCTGTAAATAGCTTTGGTATTGCCAAAAAATGACTAAATTATATTCTCATATTCTCATTATTGTAAAAACATTATTTTTAACGTCACTTGAAAATAGCTTCCTTACCGAGTTTTAACAGTATGGTAATTTATTTTGCTTATTTTAATTGACATTTAAGATGTACTAATCACATGATAACTACGGTAAAATATTGGCAAGAATATGGGCTATAATTAACTGTTATTGATTGCCCAATTAGTGTGAATTATTCTGTAAAGGGGAAGTCTGTGGTTATTATACAGGGTGATGGGTAAAGTAAGTTTTTGCTTCCGCCAGATATATGAAGTGCTTTCGGAGAGTGGAGGCCGACGGGAGGCCCCATGTGGACACGCCGTTAGAGAAATAAACACCGTCCACACATACATACACTGTACATATTATTTGTATATAGGTATGTTTACATTGTGTCGGGTGTGATCAGTGTTCACGCTTCACTACTGTTGGCACTTTGATACAGGGTGTTCACTTTGGAATGTTATTGGAAAAAGTGCTTTAGTGTTTTTAGAATAAAGATTGATATGAAAACGTCACTTTTATGTCAATCGTTGAAGGAAAATCATTTTTTTTTTTATAATAAAGTGCTTCTTTTTTGTAATTTCATAAATATTTTTATATATATCGTCGACATATGACGTGTATAAGTGCTTGCAAAGGTCTATTTACTGAACAAGTGATTTGTTGATTGACTAATTATCGCACTATCGAATGTATTTCTATTGCCTGTGAAACTATTAAAAGTAAATCTTCAAACCATAGCTTATAAGTACATAATATAGGTATTAGGTATATATGTTTATACATAGAACATTACGAATAATAAACAAAGCTGGTTAAATCTTTTTGAACACCCTGTTAATCTTATTCTTGCATGAATTCTTTATGTATGTGCATGTTTTAGCATGAGGCTTGGCACAATGTGAATGTATCTTTACTTGTTATATAGATTGGTGGAAGACAACAAATTATAAACGTTTTTTTATGTGAATTTTAGGATTTTACATACAAATTGTTACACAATATTAAGCATGTTCTAACGTGATTTACCCCAAACACTTTAGAAATGACTTAAATACTCGATGTATTGCGTAATATATATTGTTAATAAAAATGTTTGTTTGTTTAGGAAAAGTCAACAAGTGAACGCGAACCCGGAGGAACCGCTGGCAACAATAAAGAGATCTAAAACATTCTCACCGCAACCGCAGAGCTTTAGCAAAGGGCAGTACATTTGCAGGTGGGTTTTACTGCTTTAAATATTTAATTTAGACATATATTTATTGAAACAAAGTTCAAATTAAAGACCACGGAGTATAGAGAAGAGAAAAAGAGACGGAGGAGACATTTTTCTATATCTTTTGATTTTGTTTATGATTGTAAATTCCGTGAAGAGGGCTTTAGATTCTATGTTGTTATATAAAGAAAGGAGATATTGATAACAGAGTTTTTAACTGGAATAGAAAGTAATTAGTGCCATATAAGCGTGGTTAGCCCTTAATATAAAGGACAAACCGTAGCTACAACTACTCATTTCATATATCCTTCCTAGCAACTCGAACTAATCCATGTATGTTTGCAGACTGAACAGGTCGGAGTCGGACTCGTCGATGTCGCTGTACGCGCGGCGCCCCGCGGCCCCGCCCGCCGCCGGCATACCCTTCGACCGCAGCGTTAGGGAGCGACGCTCACTCAGGTATGTACTAGTGGTATTTTGATAATTTTATCACATTTAAAAGAAAAAGAAGTTGAGGTTATGTTGTTATTAATTTTTTTTTCTGTGTTAACCTATAAAAGCTACAAGGCTTGGTAAAAAAATCATTTAATATTGAAATAGTCGTCAAAATTCGTTTCTTCCTTCAAGTATGTACCTGAAGTATTGTTTAATTTGTAATTATCTTACCATATTGGTGTCACCGTATTTGATAAAGCACAAACGTTATGTAGAGTTAACAGGTAAGATTGTGGTTATGCCATTTTTAGATGCACCTACTTTGTTTATCTCTGCACCATCTAAGGTCGACTGGTAAAAAATGCCTCTAGCATTAAGTCCGCCTATATACTTATCTGTATATAAAGTGTATAAATAAATGAATTGTTGTTGCGCAGATGGGGCCGCGTGTGGTCGGGCGCGGCGGGCGCGGCGGGCGCGGGCGCGGGCGCGGGCGGGGCGCGCGGCGCGGGGGCGGGCGGGCGCGCGCGCCGCGCACGTCGCTCGACCTGGCGCTCGACCTGCGCGCGCAGCACACGCGCCTCGCCGACCTGCGCGCCGACATACACAACCTCACGCAACTCAAAAAGAGGTAAATATTGTTTATTTTCATATTTTATTATATTGAGTCCAAATGTAACGTCTATTATTGACTACTCTTTAGGGGTTTTGTGTGAAAGACATGTTCAAACCAGTTTTTTATTCGACAAAAATGCTAGCCAAGATAATTTCTATGTATTTGGACAGAAATCTAAAAACGAGCCTATTGAAATAAATAATTTAATTTTGAAGACTTCCAATTTCGATATGTCGTATAAATAAACGCTTTTGTAATATAAAGGTAAAGTTGTCTAACATTTAGTTTATTTAAGTATCTCTAATACAGTTAATCATAAGACATTATAATTGGAGAATAACCACGAATGATTTGAGCCAAACCATTTGTTAGAGACATGACTACATACAGGATACGTATAGGATATGACAATGTATGTACGTTTGCAGGTTGGAAGAAGCTTGCGTGCGCGGGGACCCGCGCGTGGCGGCGTGGGTGGCGGAGGACGAAGCGCTGCGGCGGCTGACGCGCGCAGCCAGCGCAGGCGCAGGCGCGGGCTCGGACGCGGGCGCGGCGGGCGCCAAGGCCGCGCGCCGGCTCGCGCGCGCCGCGCGGGACGTGTCGCGGCTGCGGCGCTCGCGGCAGGGCGGACGCAAGCCCGACCTGCTCACCTTCAAGTTAGTATATTTATCCACACACTTGAGCACTATAATATCTCCTGCGTACCTGGCTGATCTCCGTTGAAATTGGCCGCCGTGGTCGAAATTCGTCTAGGAGGGATTCACAGTATATTTATATGTAGCTTTACAACAATATTCATTTTTAACTTCATCGTGTCCGTGCATTGAGGACATATTTGATTAAAAAGACCAGGAGGGGGGAATTCTAGGCTAAATGTTCAACATAAAATAATATTTACTAAAGTGTCATAGATTTGAATCTTTAATGTTAGCAAAATTAAAGTCCATAAATTTATCCACCTCGTGCATAGATTATAACATTTATCTTTTAATTTCCATTTACTTCTATTAATTATTACACTCGATCAAAAATTTATATCGATATTATTTATACTCGTGCTAACAAAATATATTATGTACAATTATTACAGGGAGAAAATGGCATTCTTCACTCGCACCAAACCGACGATCCCCGTGCTCCCCGGAGAGGAAGGCGACGACATCTCAGAGGACGACTGGGAAGAGGAGCTTGAGGAAAGACGAACACCAGACGGAAGGTCTTCAAAAACCTCGTACGAGCGTCGAGAGAACCAGCCGCAGAACGACAGCAAAGAGAACACAGTAGTCGAGTGCAAGAACCCCTGTCTCCCCCCGCAATACGATAGCGCGATACGGACCGACGAAGCCAAGGAAACGGAAACTAAGACTGATGTGAGGTATGAGTTTGTTGTGGATAGGACGTTGGGTGTACAGGTCTGAATGGGTTTTGAATGGAATGTATCGATATTGTGGACGATTGTCGATTATTTTGGTATCGATAAAAATCGTATAATCGATTTGCATTTTATGCAGTAACATTTTTATTACATCGATTGTAAAAATTAAGAAGTCTATAAAAATATGGTTTATAATACATCATATAAACATTTCTAGACGATACCAAATATGCGTGGGCGACAATCGGCTACAATCTATCGATTCAGAATTATGGCCTTTTGCAAAATATGGCACCATAAAAAAATTACAACTAACATTTTTACTGTGATTACTATTGCCTATTGAGATTTCTGGATCGAAGACTGAAGAAAAATATTATCATATTATGTTTATTGGTAAAATATTAACACTGTTTGCAGATTGTTACAAAATAATTTCTTTCAAATAGATAAATAATTGATAGATTACTTCAATATTACAACATTATTTAAGGAGATTAAAAAATATATTTTTGTAAAAGGTTGAGAAGAAAATACATCCAACAAATGATTTAATCTAATTCGATACGTAATTTAAAGTACAATAGGGTATATATTGATGCTATTTTTGAGAGATTATGACATATAACAACACCTTCAAATTTTGTAACAATTTGTACGCATTCAACACAGTACGTATATGTGCAAATGTAGTGCCATAAGATTTCATTATAAAGAATCTTAATATGTATACCTTTTATACCATTCATATATTGTACAAAAACAAATTGTGCTTTAAACTTGGTGCCTGAGAGCCTTCGATTGTGCCATACGAAGGCATGAAGTGAGGGGAGAAATATAGGTACAAAATAGTGTATACGGGGAGTCACAAAATGTATGCCAAACGATTTATTTTTTATATGTGTATAATTAACGTAAAGTGGGAACGTTGTGTAAATAAATCGCTATAGAGGTTGCCCACCGACTAAGTTCTACTGTAGATAATAAAGGACTACGGCCGCGATGAAGTCAAATAGTTGTTAAGGTGGTAGCTCAAGGTCCATTTTCATACATTTTGTTTCGGCTTTAATCTGGGTAACTAAACAAGTATTGGCAAGTAAAGAATTTAAATTCACGTCTAGTTAGTGATTAGTTCTCGCAGTTGAAGAAAAAACGTAAAAATAATTAATAATCATGGATATTTCTGCCTTTAAAATTTCGTCATATTAAATTTTAAAGGCCGAAATATCCATGATTATTAATTATTTTTACGTTTTTCTTCAACTGCGAGAACTAATCACTAACTAGACGTGAAACCAAAATGTATGAAAATGGACCTTGAGCTACCACCTTAACATTCGATTATTCCAATTCGATTTTATTTGGGCAAAATCGATATTATTATCGATATTATTTATGCCAAATACGTTGAGGCTCTCGATTGTTGCGCCTTTAACTTTCGCTTGTTTAATGTTGATGTTCGGAAATTCGCTGGTTTTATTAAAAAAATTCGTCGTGTTTATAAAGTCTGTTCCTTTAGGTTTTTTCCACCGAATACGTAGGACTTGATAGGCCAAAAAAGCTTTGTACATATCGGCTTGTAAAGAGTCGTTTATTGTCGGTGAAAGAGGTACTCGCCTTAGACCATTACTGTGACATGAAATAATTTAGTAACTACATAAAAAAAAACTTTTTTTTACGTAGTTAAAATCTCGTCGACACCCGGGCACATTATGAATTTCAAACGTGCAATATTGAATGTAATTCTCTTCGTAGTTGTAGAAATCGTATCGAGATCTGAATTTCTTCTGATGGTCTTATGTGTCACTTATTAGTAACGATGTGTCTTTATTTACGAACGCCGTGATATCTCCCTTTCTTTCTACCCAATTTGACTATCAAATCATTAGAAAAGGACGGAACGCGTCACTTAGCGTTTGTGAATCAAGATTTGAGCGCTCTTACGATCTGAAGACTGAGGTTTTAAATACGGACCTTATATTTGTAATTTGTTGATGATGATGATGATGAGATGTTCGATAAACTGTCGACTTTGTGTTAAAATCTATGAAAAAGTCTCTTGTTCACTCATATTTTTTTTATCGACTGTGCAGGCGCAGAAATTTATCGATAGTGTTAACTTCTCGTTTTGAATCTCTATTTTCAGTTCGTAACAGCCGAAATAGTGTATAAGTATATGAAATAATATTAGTTCTATGAGAACATTTTGAAAAAATATTTTTTTATTAAAAAAGATAATGGTTTTCAAACATGTTTCCATAGGATACATTGTATTTTTATACCGTGTGTATTGTAAACATTCTTCTGTAAATGTTGTATAATAAATTAATTTTATTCTAGATTATTCTGTAAATAATATGGACATAAAGTATAAATGAGTTTGCATATATGTAATCTGATCTTTTATCGTCTTAATTATTTGTTTAATTGTTAGAAATTAAATCGACTAAGTATTTTTGTAACAATCTGTAGTCTCATAATATTAGTTGCTTAGTGTTACATTTTTTCTTGTATAAATTGTATATTTTTTATTATATTATGACGATTATGAATGTGAAGTTTTATACATTATAATTGTTATGGGTGAATTGACGATTTGCCAAATTAATATAAGCATTGTTTTAATACTTCCATTAAAAAAGGATTATTATATTTTGTAAAAATGCCAGCTAATGGCTGGTCGATATAAATAAAAATTGAAAATAAAAATTATAAATTCGTATTTATTTTGTTTAATTTAAACACTCGTACGACTCTAGATTTTTCACAGTGCCTAACATAACAGGCGACTTATATACTAAATTAAAAAAAATGATAGAAATTAAAAAATACACATTAACTTATTACGTAATAACGATTAGAAATTCCGAAACTCCCCTAACCCTATCACTCCTAGAATAATATTTGTATTATGAAAATTAATCGATTTGTCGACGTTAAAGTATTCTATACGTTGAAAGTATGCAATGAGATATATCGCCTGAGAGCTATAACGTACTCGTTTAACGATTTCTTATATTTACACGAATGTTAGTCATTCAATTAAAATGTTTTTTTGGGTTTTACTGCGGCTTTGTATAATTATATTTTTTTTTTTGGATTTAATATAAAACACCGCAATAAAATCCTAAAAATCATTTCATTTCAATGTACTACTATGATCTGTATGGCTCTGGATCGAAAGCGAAATTGATCATTATAATTTATCAGCAGCTTTACATTATTAAAATTTAGAGTATTTGAGTACAACTTACATATCATTAAACTTATCAACTTCGAGGGTAATTTAGAGCTGTTATAATCATAACCATAAACTCAAGTACGATATACATATTTTAACAATAAAAATATAATGATATTGCGATGATAAAGATTAATGGTGGCGTATCTAGCGCTAATGGTGGAACGTGCTGGTATGGTGGTATATTGTGAGCGTGCACACGCAAACGGTCAATCCGACAATCTACACTTACCATCGCTTTGATTGCACCTTCAACTAACTGTATAGGACGAACGATAAATTACTGTGCCGTTTTAGTCGTGCTTTGGGATTTTTATTATAATTCGTTTTGTTTTTTATAATTTTTAAGAGACTTAAATAGATACGTGAAGAAAATAAATCTTTTAAAAATCTTGTGAAGTCTACAATCTGCATTAATTCATGTATTATTTTAACATCAAATGTTAATTATTAAAATATGAAGTGAGATAGTCTCGTGATAGAATTTTTATGTTTATAAAGGGTTTGGAAAACTTAATTGCAATTAACTTACTTGCAAAAACTTCGATTTACAAATAACTTGAGATATGTTCGCCAGATGTTTGTCCGCACCTGACTGCGTATTTTTTTTGTATACCATACCTAGTTCTAAATATTAACCATGACTTAGTTAAATAGTGAATAGACACAAATACGAGTATGCAAACAGCTTATTCGGGTGTATTCGCGAACGCCTCGTTGCGGTTGGCGACACGAAATGTGCGAGTCTTCAATTGCTTTGTTAATTAAAATACTGGTATATACTGGTACTACTGGTGGTAGGTCTTTCATATGTGAGGGTCCGTCTGTGTAGGTACCACCGCAATGTCTATTCTGTCGCCAAGCAGCAGTATATAGTCACTGTTGTGTTCCGGTTTGACAGACATTGTAGCCAGTGTAACTGCTGGACATAAGACTTAACACCTCATGTCTCAGGATGTGCGAGCGCAGTGGAATACCATACAATACTTAGTAATTCAAGGGCGGTCGTATCGCTTACCACGAGGCGAACGGCAATTACGTGATAAAAAAAACGCACCGTAAATAGTCGTATGGTTCATTCCATAGAGTGGTCGCACGCACACGTCCGGTCACAGGATACGCTTAAATATAACCCAGATTAAAAGCGAGCTGCGGAATGTTTTTTTCGAATTTGTAGACGAAATATTTAATTATCGAGGGGTTGGTTGTCATTAATCACTTACGAAGGAAATTGGTGGCACGGCTCGAAATCATGACCGTCATTGTTGATTTTTAAAATTGGACCGGTTAGTATCCCAAAAAAAAAGTTCAAATATTAGTTAATCTAAACTTATTAACTTATAAAACTAAATAAATTAAAGTTAACTTAGAGTTTATAATTACCGCACCTATCAAATGTATGATCCCCTTAAAAATGCTCAAGTCAAGCGTATTAATATACCAAGTTGCCAATGTAACCTTGTTTACATTAAAAGAAAAAAAATGCCAGCATTAAAACAAGCAGAAAATTCAATTACACATAAAAGTAAAACACAGTCACTTCCGTTTATTATCGGGTAAGGCAGTGCGTGCGACGGCGTCGTCACGCGTGGCTTCGTTCAGTAACGTTCAGCCAAGCACCCTAAGAAAGATGCAAGATACACGAAACATTGTATTCGTGTAAATACGAGTATATGTACTTTGTCTAATTATACTTAGAAGTAGAAAAGAACCTCAAATTGAGGAGAAGCCATTCCATTTTGAAAACAGTTATAAAGGTATTTATTACATTTGTTACTCTGTCCGGATTATACAAATACATCCGACTTTCGGGTAAGTGCTTTAGGCGTGCAACTCTTTGAATTAAGTGAACATGGCGAGGGCAAATTACTAACGGGCTACGAGCTATGTTCAGGACGATTATTGGGAACAATGGTAGCGGAAGTCCTAGGATACGCGTAAGGTACCTAAGTACCCAAGAAAAGTTTTGAGGTTATAATAAAAAAATTACAATCAAATAAACTCTATGAAAACTAATAATCAAACTTTTTGATGTTCCGAAGCGCTAATATATCTGTCGACTCCAACTATTTTACTGTTGTTTTACAAGAGAAGTTGTGTAAGTCGTACATAAAACTCGTGACGTATTTAGTGCGAACGATTTGACATTTATGCCTAATATTTTATCAGTTGGCGCCAAGTTTTACGCGCCAAATAAATTATTTCTGATATACCGTAAGAAAACTACAGCTGTATTGTTGAGATTAGACCATTTTATTTATAGGCGTATAAACGTGCTACATTTTACATAATGTATTATTAGGGACAATTGATGGCTTTTTATGACGCAGTTTCTGTTTTAAGATAAAAATTAAAATAAAACTTTTTTATACGGTCACGAAGATATTTTTTTTAGTGACACGGCATAGTGGCCAGGAGTAAAATAAAAAAAAAAAAAAATGTTATTTCATGTGAAGCGGTTCCAGCAGTGGTTGGTGGTTGTAATGAGGTGCTAACAATGGTTCAGTGTGACACAATGAACACGGCACGGCGGTACGGTATGTCATGTAGACGGCAACCAGCGCTGCATCTAGATTGAGTCGGCGAGGATCGTCGGCGCCGTCGGGTGGAGCGGCTGTGGCGGCGTTGAGTTTATTCAATTATTTATTATTATTATGAAATTAAATAAAAAAAATACGCTAAAGTATTATATACATAAATACATATAATTCGTTTTCTCTTTCGGTTCTGAAATGATTGAATGAAGAATATATTTTGTTAATTTGTAGACCTACGCTAAGTAAAACTTGTATGTATGATTGCGAATTTGAAGATATTTAGGTATGTTATTGAAGTATTAACTGTAATAAAAGCATCGCTCAACGCAACGTCATATAATATATTGTAGGTATATAAATAGAAAAAAAGAGTGCATGTCGAGAAGGCAAGAAAAGTGGTTGTAAAATAATTCGTCAAATGTATTACTTCAATTATTATGGAGGATCTAAAGAGCAATGACATCGGGCAGGCAGTTGGTCATGGATATTAGCAAAATCCTATTTTGCACCATGCTTGAAATCACGTGTTGCGTTAACCCTACATTGAAATAGGAAACAATCAAAGACTAGACCATAGAATTCACAAATTCTCCAGCTTTTCCTCCAGAGGCGGCTTAACCTATTGTGCAGGGTGTGCGCTGCACACGGGCGCTCTCAAACAACCTGCGCCCGTGCTAAGGCCAGCGGGCGGCTTCTTTACTTTACACAATAACTTTTAATTTAATATTATCAAATTTATTAAAGATCACATTGTCTCCTAGGGGGTGCCAAGGAATTTCTAGCACACGGGCGGCACATGAGCTCGAGCCGCCTCTGCTTTTCTCATTACATTTTAGAATCCCATAAAAAGAAATCCGCTGACACCGAGACCATACAAAATGAAAACGCTTAGTCGGAAACGTAATTTTCATGCGTGGCGCTGTGCGGGCGCACGGATGAACTGTTATCAATGATGCCTCACTCAATTGTATGCTTATTGGACATTATTTTTAGACGCACGGATTATAAGGATTTGGTACGCGCTTTTTGACTTGATAATTATATGGAGTTTGTTTAAGACTGTCTAAATTGTCTGTTATTTGAATTTAGGTTAGAAATATTTACATGTAAATGTATGGTGGAGAAATATTTATATAAAATCCGATATATTCAAATATAATTATGTATATAAACATATTACATAATAATCGGCCGGTAAACAGGCAATGGAACATCTGATCTCAAGTTTAAATATTCCCAGGAAATTCGAACACAAGACCTCATAGCGGTGTCGTACCGCGCCATACAATGCCACCGATGCATTAAATCGTTAATCGACAAAATTCGACAAAAACATATATTCTAAATTTGAATTTCCCAAACTGTTTTCTAAAGGAAATACTATTAAAGCTTGTAAGCTCGAATTTACAAAAGATTGGTAGATGCAAGTCATTGTAATTTTACACGCGGGGTGAACATAAATTATTATTTTAGTACCAGTCGGTTCAATGGGTCGTTTCTGATTGTACGAATTTGAATTAGACATTATAGAGAGGTTTCAAATGGTCTAGCTTTGTGTAAGTAGACAGTCATTGCGCGTGGCATAAATTTCCCAAAGAAATACGGGCGTAGTTCTTGACAACATATGAGATTTTTTGTACTACAAATCTATTATATGTTATTTATACGTGTTTAGAATTTATTGGAATTATGAATTCGATTATAAATAAATACATAGTGACGCTCCGGAATCAAACCTAACCTATTTTTTTAAATAATGCATCCTTAAGGTTTTTAGCTCATACTCCTCATAAAATTTAATCACTGTCGAAGTCATAAAAATATAGTATAGTTTTTGAATATTAAAACAGAATACATAGTTAAAATGTCATCGAGTGCGCGTTGGCAACGTCCGGTAGTTCACGCTCCGCTACCGCCACGGACGCTGTATAATAGCCATGATTGCGTGCGGGCTTTGCAATGTAACTTCACGCCGTGCAGCGGAGTAGGCAGAGTTTACGTGAATACTCATAGTCAATAAAAGCATAATCCTGGTTTTACAGTTGTGTTTTAAATTCTAGAATTTTCGTCAATGGTAGTCTAATAATTATTAATAAATGGAAATTCACCTGAAAATAAACTTGCGGTGTTTCGCAACAATGAATTTAACAACAATGTTTTCAAATATAATAATATCGGGTCTTATTATTTACTTATTAATAAACTATCATAAACAAACGATATTAGGCAAATTTATCAGAATGTTATTGTCCATACTCCCCTAATAAGCTATAAAAACTCTTCACCTGTTTTTCTAGAAATTGAATCTTCAAAAAGAAATATGAAGTTTCCTTGCGTGATTTTTAGTGAATCGTCTTCCTATAAAAACATGCCACATAAATGTGCGCAAAAAATGAAATTCATAAAAACTGGATATTTTTGAATAGTTCAAATTACATCTCCACGCTCTTAAAAATTACTATGTTACTAAAAAGTATTAATATCCCTTTCTCGTATTAATTAATGACATCTTGAATTCGTTTTTTCGTACTCATTTTACCGTTCCCCAAGCTCCCCTAATGATCTATGGAAGGATCTACGCTCTAGCACGCGCTGCGACAGGTGCGCGCGCAGCTGCCACCGCGGCCTCTAACGCTAGTAACTACTGGCCAGTTCGAAATTTTGTTTGTTCGTTTTTTAAATAAATACTTTTTATTTTTAAATTGCTGGATGTCATGAGGTTTAAACGATCCAAAAAGGTTAAATAACATGACATTATGTTCCAGGTTTGAGAGTTAAGAACTACTGTTTCCAGAAGTTTGAGGAAATGTCGAAAAAGGAAGAAGTGAAATGGTATTTTAATAGATATACAGGTTAAATAAGACACCAGTGATTGACAAACAAATATTAGATAAAAAAATATAATGTTTACGGGTTTCTATATTTTTATAGCAACATTTTCATTTAATATTATAGATGTAACCGCGGTCTATTGTTAGTTCATGCATATGCCAACATCAAACTAGTTTAGTACGTCGTTCTACTCGTTTCATTTTTCCTTTTAAATGAGCTACTGTTTATTAGTTTACCTATGTCAATGGTTCGATGATTGGAGAGAAAAATGATGAAAAAAATGATATAAGGAAGTATATTATATTTATTGATGAAAGTATTTTTATTAACACTTTTTTAAGGCATGTATTTTAGAATTATTTGTAAATTTGTTTCATTAAATATCAATATCATGATGAATGTGTCGGAAAAGCATCTTTGTGCGAATACCGATCAATATTGTATCTACTCCTAAGTAATTAGCAAGTATTCTCATGTAACTAGTCTTTTAAGAATAAAACTCCTTTAAACCCAAATTTGGAGGTATACCAGTTATCTTATTTAAATAACAGAAGAAAAGGCACCAGCAGCCATGGACAATTGGTTTTCTAAAACAACGGCTAATAATTTACACAACGTTTCTTAGCCCAGCTTATTATATAGAAAATATTAGCTTTTTATTCCGCTTTCGCTTGCGTCTGGAATAAATGATAATATTAATCCAGGACTTGATCTTTCAATGTTCTGAATTTCACCCAAATCCATTCTGAACATCGAACTACTTATAAACATGCAAAAAACACGTAATTTTTTTTTATTTATAATTGTTATAATAACTTATGGCGTTAAAAATATATTTTACTTATGTGTAAACTTACAAGTAAGTCGAAATGTTATAATGATTTCTTACGTTTACACGAATATTAGATATAGAAATAAAACTATTTTACCAATTTTATCTTGGTTATTTATATATTAATTTTCTCCTGACGTTTCGAAAACTGCAAAATCTTCGCAGTCCAAATAACTCATTACGCGTAATAACTCAAATTGTCACAATGTTGATTGTGTTTCCATCGTATAATCAATTTTCATAGTTAATAATACGTATTATTTGTACATTAGCCCGTTTTATTAAACCGTCTGGTATGTATAACTGTTTTCTCTAGAGGCTATTTGAAAAGCAACATTTGGGTTTGTGTGTTGATGGAAAATAACTTACTGTCTTGAGATGATCACTGGCATACATGGTATATGCGATATTGAGGCTTTATATATAGAAGTAGAAAGTGTTTTAACCTTATAAAAAAAAATTCGGCAAAAATTTAAATCCATAATCTTTTGGTAAATTTGTATGAACTGGAAATCCCGAAATCTTTCTGTTTAATATTGTTATGGTTAATATGTTTAAGGTTAATTCCCTCTAAGTAGTTGAGGAGGCCCGTGCTCAGCAGTGGGCAAGTATATAATACAGGGCTGATATTATTATTATTATTATTACACGAATGCTAGACATTAAAATAAAACAATTTTTCGGATCTTATTGCGGTTGTTTCAAAGTGCATTCTTCACGGTCTCGGGGGCACGAAGCTATAAAATTCGATTTTTTTATTTCAAAACCTTTCTGTTTTCAATAATTTGATGTTACTAATTAAATGTACTTAAATCATAATTTATACTCTGGATAACAAAATACTGAAAAAGAAATTGATACATACATGGCATCATGCCTTTTTTCCCATTTCAGGCGTAGGCCGAGGTGTAACACTCAGATTTGACAATCTTTAAGTATCTTGGAAGCGAGGCTATTGGTTTTTAGGAACACTTGATTACGGGCTAATAATGAGAAGAAAATTCCAAAATCACATTACCTGAGCCGGGGTTCGAACCGTAGTCTTCAAAGCAAAGGCGTACAGCATTAGTAAAGTTATATTGTTGCAAAAATAATTATCAATATTTACTGTTGAACTTTAAACGTTTAACTTTAAAATACGATTAAGTTACCTAAACGAACTTGTGAAGTATGCTCTGAGATTTCAGATAGCATTGTTATGTTCTTAATTGGGTACATATTTACATTTGACATTATTGCAACGTTTTGAAGTAGTTTTGGATACCATCTGTGTTTCAAAATTACATTTAAATTGGAGAATGATAACTCAAATGTTTTATTTAAAAAATACGAATGACCATCTAGTGGTCTAAATTCGAACGACACAAATTTAATATGTTAGTACAAAGGGTAAATCGATTTTATAGTCAGGCCGCTCCTAACAAGCTTAGTCTTAGGGGACGCCTATGTTTAGCAATGGACTTCCAAAGACTGAAGAAGAAGATACATATTTTTTTTATTTTTATGCACTCCTTAATATTAACTTTAATTATGCCAAATTTCATACCCGCCCGTGTGCGCAATGTGCTTAAAAAGTATTTTCTTCACGTATTAATGCACAGATTATTATATTTTAAACTATTAAAAGTTTTAATTTAGTTCCTTAAATTAAACAGACACGCAAAAGTTGAGATAAAAATGGCTCTTGCTTACGAAGATCTAAGTTAAGATGGCTATACGATGACATAATTATAATAGTCTTAAATTAATCAAACGTATTGTTTGTTACATTGACTAGATATTCCTTACATTTGTTAGTTCGCAAAATGATTATTAATTTAATGATTTCTGAGCATCCTTACATTACACAACTCGAATGTTTCTAGACATTGAAACATTCATAGAACATTTGCAAAGAAACAAACATTTGCAATAAATAACCACACATATCTCAAACCTGTTAATTTAAACGGACAGTTGAATCAACCAACAGTAATGTATGAAAATTGATTCCCATTGGGAAACATCTTAATATTATAATTTCGTAATAGCAGACCACACACAGCACAGTCGTAATCGAAACAGCAACATCATTAACTAAGTTTATAATTTTAATCATACGTTTTAACGTATTAAGTTACTGTGGAGATTAGTCTTAAGAAGTCTGTCCACTACACCGTTTGATATTATGACCGTGCTGGGAACGAGTCAGGCAATTTTTTTATTGCTTTGAATGACGAGACGAGCTTGCCTATCGCCTATTGGTACGCGAAACGACCGCCCATAAACAGTAGAAACACCATCCAATACCTTGAATTACGTCCTCTAGTCCGTTCAGATACCGATCAACACCGTTACGTGCCATGCTCGACCGTCAATAATTGTCGCCGAGAATATTTTGCAAATACCGCTAAGATCTGCGCATGGTACGTGCCTTTGCTAAATCGGTGTGCAGCCGGCAAAATAGGGAGTTGTAGTAAACGCTCTTGTTACATTCTAGTGGGCATAGTTACCCATGTTATTTTTTTTCCGTGCTTGATACGTTCCTAACACGGTCATGGTGTGATCCTGTTATGTCGGTCTCGTTTAGGCAGTATTGAGAGCTCAGGAATGGAAAATTCAAATTTTAATGCTAGCATGAATAGTTAAAATAAGAAAATCGCTCAGAAAATTTAACGACTATTTCAATTTCGCTTCTTTAACGAATGTAAATTTGAAATATCACTTAAGTTGTTAGAATGATTTGGAGTAGAAACCATACGAAAAGTCACAGTTCGAATGGAATATTCATATAACAAATAAAACAGGACGTCCGTCGAGTCTGCTAATACTTTATAAGAATAAAGCTAGATAACAGCAGATTGTAGGCAGCCTTCTTATCCTCACAGGTGTTTTGTTCTTATAAAGCTTGTTAAGGCCCATATCCAAACAACATTCAATGTCATGGTATCATTCTACGAGTTTGTTACATCACAATATCAAATACCACTTAGTGTTATTAATTAGTGACTAATTTGAAGTATGTCTACAGATAAAGAACTGAAAGAGATTTAAGATTTATTAATTTGCGAATTAATTCAATACAAATTTTAAACACATTTTAATTATAAATTAAATAAATAAACAATTAATTTGAATGGCACTACGCAAACGCCAGCTTAGTGTTAAAATATTGAAATTTTATGCGTTTTTCATAACACAGTTTCGTTTTCGTTTGCTTATTACCATTTATATAAAGATATTATGTGTTTTTAGATATATGTTGGCTATTTATAAAATAAACAGCCTAGAAAAGAGTCTATTAAATTTAATTTTTTCTATTTCGCTTATTTAGATTTATTTAACAACCACTCTTGGTAGTAGATTAGAGATTTGGATGTCTCAAGTTTTTGTGTTTGTTTATGGCGAATATTTAAAATATAGCAAACATAATTTTGTGTAAAAAAGATGGACGTATTTGCGCGATTTTGTTTTATTATAAGATACAAGTAACGTCATTGTGAATGCTAATTCTTCTGTATCCTTCTCAACCGGACATTGCAATGCGTACCATGAATATTCATTATCTGTAATTATAATTTCTATTTAATTAAATTAATATACATTTTATACTGAATATATATGTGCAGTGTGTCACAAAACTTAAATTATACACACTTATGCCTTTTATCCCGGAAATGGTAGGTAGAGACCCAATTGATGCTCCTTCTTTTTACTCTGTATATTCCGTTCCATGATATGATAAAGGGCGCGCGTATCTCCATATTTTGCACAGAGCTTAGATACCAGGCTGATATTGAGTAGAAAACCTTATGTCACCTTGCCCCGAGATTGAAACCGAGACCTCAGCATTGCACTTGTACCGTAGTACGACTATGCCACTTGAATTAATTGTAAATATTATCTCAGATAGGGCGCAATTATATGACGTAAATCTATTTTTATTACAATATTTGTTTATTTATGCTGATATACTATGAATTCTGATCCTCAATATCATTTCCCTACGCATTAGAAAAGTCCGCTAGTATCCCAGTGGGATATGTGGTTGTCGATAAGTATGTATTGAAATAAAACTGTTTTTAGGATTTTATCACGTTTTTTTATATTATGATTTTCTCCTGACGTTCCGACGACTTTGTATCCTTCTTGATCACGAGGAAGACTGAGGTGTTGGTCGTCCGAAAGGCAAAGTTACAATATCTAACTAAATTTTACAATTATACAAAGATATCGCGTAAACGTATGAAATCATTAAGTATGTATTGGTTAATTTTGTGTTACTTTCTAATATTATAATGTTATAGATACACCAACTATATGTAAATGCATGCGGTCATCTACCCTCATACAAACATAACACGTAATGTTATGATAGTAAGATGTAAAACAAATCAGATCAGATCAAGTTTTTTTGAAATATGTACAGACATTTTAGAACACGGATTTATGAGGTTAATTTCGATTGGATATTCGACACGACCAATATCGTACGTAGGTCATTAACCTTGATACAGTATGCTACCATCGCACACATTATATGTTATAGTTTCAATAAATTGCGGGCTTCCGCAATAGTTCACATTGATATGTAAATATATTTTTTATATAAACCCGTTGTCCGTGCATTTTTGCATGAGGCGACGGCCGTATAGGCTAGTAACAGTATTATAAATTCTAATATGAATTTCGGTGTAAACAGCCTGTGAGCGGCCGAGAAATAAAAATTATATTATAAATTTCAATAAAATAATATGTATCCTTATATGGATTAGGATAATAGGTTTTTTTAAGTTTCTCGGTAATACAAATAAAGCAACAAAAAAGGAGTGAGTATAAATGTTTGCCTATAAAATATTTCGTAATCATTTAAAAAGGAGTTTATATAATAAAGGATTTTTATCTAAGTTATAATAAAGTATATAATTTAATTTAATAGTGATGGCCACATGGAGCTTTAGCTATATCGGAAACATCGTTTTTATTTTCACAAATTATAATAAGACTATTTAAGAAATAAACATTTCAAAATAATATGGAAATTTTGATAGTTCTGATAATGTAATAACTAATGCAACTTATTTCATAATGTGTCTTCAAATATTAAAATCGCTTCAGTTTTGTATTCAAAACGTATCTCGCGTTAAAAAAATACACCACAATTCACTTATTTTTATTCTACTATGCCTCTATCTACAGTTTTTCTTAGTAGCCGTAGACAATCTGGAACTAAAATATTCAAAACATTAATTGTAGTCTTATTAACTGATTAAGTGTGAAACAGTTCCATTGTTGTGTCACTCAATGCAAAACAGACGAGAATTATCTACGGTTATAGCAACCGTCGCTCCTTCTGCAATATCAAACTATCAGATTAATATAATTTTAATTGATCTAATTCATATTGCAGTTTTTTGTTATAACTTTTTATTCAGATTAAATTGATTGAGGTAGCCATTTTGAAATTTGTAAAAAGAATTCGATAAAAATATCGAAGGAGTTTAGATAGCTATTATATTATTAAACAATTTGGATAAGTTCGGATATTTAAGTATTTAAAAATATTATTGAAAGGCCATAATGTTTGTGGTTGATTAACTATTTTATTAATAAACAATTTGGAATTCGGATATTTCAATATTTAAAAAAATATTATCGGAAGGCCGGATATATCCGGAAAAATCACAGTGATGCTTTATCTGATATGAATTTTTATTCACTCTCCTAGGAACACATAATCATAAGATAACACATAACCATATTTTACTTATTAATATAATTATAAAATATACTAAATATTACAATCACCAAACAGATATAAATCTCTTACAGCATTAGATTCATCATGGTCCAGCCGATCATGTAACTGGATAAAATCGGATTTAGTTTTTATTCCCAATGAGTTGTCAATCTGCCAAACGCGTAATCTTTATATATTTTTTTCGTGAAACATATAAAGGTAGCATTCCAATTAATAGTACTAAAGTTCACAGAAAATTTGTATTTGGAAGATTTGAAAGAATACGTGTCTATAACTTTCTTATCTGACTACCTAGTGAAGGTAAGATATTATATATCAAGGAGAGACTCTCAATAGCCAATATTATATGGCATAGTCATTCCTCGTGTAGGAGTGGAACCTGCGACTTCCCATTCCTCAGCGTGCCAACCTGCTGCGCCAGAGGTCATCCATTTGCATAAAAAATATTCATTGACACATTTTCAATCCAATATCAATTATTCAGTAGCCATTCGATTCTTATCTCATGACATAAAAGCGAACCAAAACACCGGATACAAATTAAACTAGTTATCTAATATTATCAAAATTTATGTTTAACTAGAGGCACATTGTCATTACGCCTGGCCCATAAACGCTACCTACAATTTATTGTTTGCTATTGTTTTTTATTGAAGGAAGACAGGTGCGCGGGCGCAGCGCTACACCTCTACCGCCAGTCTCTACCGAACCGCGGAGAGTTCCACACGTCGCGTTGTCTCGTATCTCGTTAAACACGTGAAAATATCAAACGAAACACTTGAGTGCAAACCCCTTGTGTGTGATTACGAAAAATTATTTCATAGTTTCTGTGCTTGTGTACTTATTTATAAGTGTATGAACGACCGAAAAAGTGGATATTTCGTTTTGGATTTAATTTTTAGAAGTACACAGGAATTATTTTCGGTGAGTTTTTGTTTTTAAACTAGTTTTAATTCGGTTAATTGTTATGGTTACATCACGATTTATAGGCGTGTGCGCAAGTTAATATGCACACATTTAAACAAAAGAGTAGCTTATATCAATTAGCGTAAATTGTAGTTTTTCATGCAATATTATAATAATAATCGGAGTGTGTTGAAGGACACATAACACCAGTTTAGTGAATAATTTTGGTATCGCCGAAGCATGAATTCCTTTAATGTTGCCTAAAATTGGTGCAAACCCATATAACGATCTATATTTATTTTCGAATCAAAGAAAACACAGTCCTAATTTTGGGGAATAATTAAACTAAATCTATTCAAGATATTTAAATAAAAAATTACTAATATTTATTATAAAACTAACTATGGCTTGCGGTCTCATCCGCGTAAATGACTTTTAGATCAAAAAGACCCATGAATGAAAATAGCGTATACGTTAGTCCCGGCTATAATCAACGTCTATTATTTTTAACAAAATTCTAAACATCTATTACATTTATTTAAGCATAATACATATACAATATATTTTCCAAGCAATCGTAATAAGTTTTGATAATAAAATCTAGATTTTAAATTGGAAGAGCATATAAAGGCGTTTCAAGATTAGGACATGTGTTCAATAGTCCCTGCCTACTCCCAAGAGATAATAGCGTGTGGGTATATTCTGAGACTATATCAATAAGAAGCTTCTTAACCGTTGCATGTAGTCATATTCATCTCAGATCTTGCATCTACTGTATGATACGAGCCTTCACGAAACTCCTGACAGTTGCAACTTTTAATACTTTCGAAAAAATCACCTAATGAACAAATATTCCCTGTATCAGTATATACATTCAATCATACCACATATCTATGCTCAAGAACGAGAAGTTACGAAGGAAACCTAAAGCACCCAGGCAGTTTCTATACTTAAGGTTTGTAATTGCATGTTTTAAAGCCTAAAAATAAACTAAACACGCGCCATTGCAAACCCTGCAAAACAAGCAAAATATTACTTAATCATAAAATAAAAATCTACCCACTTCAGCTCTCTTTCTATTTTAACTATGGAAAATATTAAAGACTGGGCTCAGTGATAGATGACATCTTTCCCGACGCAGTTCAGTGACGTCACCACGCCAGAGTATTTACTATAAATGTGTCATAACAATAATATCTCTATGGAAATATATTCAGGGATAGTTACCTTTTCCCTCTGAATCAAAGAAGTACCATTCACAGGCCTTTCCAAACTTTATCAAACTTCCATAGTTAGGTTAACGTAATCACCTAAACTGTATTAAACAAAGGGCGAGTTACATATCAAATAGCGGAACCCCCTCCCCCCTTGGTCACCTTCTATGTTAGGCATCAGTTAAAATAATTATTTTAATTAATTGCGAAAATATACGCATTCGATTGTGGTAATAATAGCAAAAATAATATATATACGCTTAAGTTTGTGAACTAATTCGAAAAAAAATGTCTAAAACGAGAAATAAAATGCCAACAACAGGACCTCACACTATAACCTACTTACCTCAAAGCGTAAAAGAAATATTTAATAGGTAAATGACCCCATTAAGTCAAAAAAAATAAATCAGGTACTGGTAATAACACTAGTAATTAGCCTTCAAGTTGGGATTATTATGTTACTGCGCGGAATAGTGGTAATGCTTCTATTTATGTTTGCTACGTCACACGTTTTTATGCAGTAAAGCAAGGTTATTTATATAGTCTACGTCAGAACCTAGGTTATGTAAACTGGAAACATTGTAATATTTCTTACTTTGGACATATGACCTAATAAAAGTTGCAGGAAACCGCTGGATGCGGGCAACTTAGAATAGGTCGGTCAAATCTTTGGGGGAGGCATTGTTCAGCAATGATGAGATATTACCTATACATAGCTAAGGTATAGCAAAAACTTATGGTTACATGGATGGAATGCCAGTGTCGATATTAAATAGGTTTGCTCCCGACTCCGCTAGCGTAATATATTCCCAGTTTAAGCACGTAAAGCCATTGATCTTGCGTCTGATCTCTCTCCGGTCAAGTCGGATTGCTGTCTCATCGGACTATGATAGTGAAGGAACAGGGACTGTACCTGTGTAATGCATACACACTTGTGCACTATAATATCTCCTGCGTACTTGATTGATCTCCGTTCAGATTGGCAGTCGTGGCCGAAATTCGGAAGGAATCAATGTTTCCAGTTATAAAATCTCTACTGGTCTATCGGTATGCAAAATTTTATTTGAAATGGGTCAGCAGTTTCTGTAATTACGTCTAACGAACCTGCTTTGTTGAGTTGTGAATTTTGACAGTATAAACGAATAGAGATAGCCAAGTTATACTACGATTATTGAATACAGGAATATTGTTTAAAACTTGATAAATTAAATAAAAATTAAAGATCATCAAATACCTTACCCTTAGAAATTCATAAAATATTTGGGTAGTATGCTGTATTGAGAAAGAAAAACAAAAATGTAAGCAAATGATACCTTCTTTTGAAACAAGTATTTTTTCAGGGATAGAACTAATATAGACTAGAACGATTCATTTGTTTCTAATTTATATGTTATCATCTATAATAACCTTGTGTTATAGCACTCTGAAATATCAAATACTGTATTATATTGTCTAGGTATTATACTTGTTTTAATATCTTGCATCATACCAGCATTTACAAACCACTGATTGGCGACAAAAATAGACAAATTTACACAGATGCAGACACATACGTGAGAAACCTAATATTCTAATGAATAACTCCTTGTTTATTTGTTCAAATCACGCTTTGGCACAGTCGAATACATAATGTATACAGAGGTGCAATAAAAACGTTTATTATCAAATTGCTACTGGAATTAGATAACATTAACATATAGAAAAGTAATAAATACCGCGTTTAATATGTGAAGAGAGATACGGTTCTAACATATTTATTAACCAGTATATCTTGGCCTCTTGAGTGTAGCGGCTTATTTATTTTATGAAATAGTTGGGTTGAGTTTAGTACTTGGTTGGACAATGAAATGATGTGTAGATTTTGGGATTGGCTTCATGAACACTTTCAGTTACTGAACGAAATCTAAGCTTTTATTTCACGTCGATTTTCAGTGAGATGCGAACTGACTGCGGATAATCCAGGAAAATTTATTCTGCGGTCAGAACTAGCTTAGCTTTACAAAGGACATCTTACATAATATATTTGACTATCACAACTACTAACACCTATCACCGCCACCTTGAATTTCACTGTAATTGAGATAGGTGCAACACATTATACTACATTATTCCAACAAACATGTTGAATAAATTTGACTTAGTTTATACAACCATCCTCTGTTTGTAGGGGAAAACATCTTATCTATCAGTGAGGGTTGAGTGGAACGGTTATGTTGGTTTCATCGGTCTTACAACTCAATGTTTATACAACCAACTGCACGACATCAACTCCTGCTGAAGAATATAGTTCCAGAAAAACTGAAGCTCTACCTGAGATTCGAATCCCCGTTCACATTTTAATATACACTGTAACCAAACCAAGGAGGCGAAGCGGTAAATTACAATAGACTATTCCAATTATTCTGAGATTAAATTGGCATCTACATTAAAAACTCAACGGCTGTCAAGCAAATAACGTAGGTAGGTTATGTGATTGTTTTTGTCATAATTGCATAACTGTGCCGGTGACAATGGCATGCCATACAGTGATAAATGTGCTGTCCTTGTGTACAATGTACCGCAGGGTTATTCGCATTTATTGTGTGCTTACGTGAGTTTATCTTTAGGGAATTAATACTATTAATAAGAAATAGGGGTGCATGGTTTTTTTATTCGGGTTCAGCACAGTGACGCCACTGCACCTGATGTTAGTGGAGTTGGGTCCAACAGAAAGTCGACTGACGCGAGATGGTTACCTCTCGACAGTCGACATAATTATGCCGGCCTGTTGAAACCAGTTGAATACATAGGCTGACATCCTAGAACGCGATACTTCCGTGGGCCACTATGGCGGGTTTTAACACTGTCGGTGGTCGCTATCCGGGCGGATATAAAATATATCCTACCACCAACAAGCATCCTGCCATATATGAATTAATATTTATAAAAGATCCCAAAAGTATTTCAGTTTTCGTTAACAAAATGAACGTATGTTAACAACCTTCGTATAAGAACGCGGGCCCGTCTCGCACGTTAGACTTCGTGTATCGTGTGTAACAAATTTAGAAGTATTTAGGTATTTATCGCGTAACTTATGGTCCTAATGGGTTTACCTGAGTGCCGATCTTTGTTTACGATACCTGCCTCATCGATACCTAAGTATCGATTTGCAATTTTATATCGATACTATCGATCGCCTTTTGGTTTGTGTGGAATTTTTTCTTACTAAATATTTGAATAAATTATTATATTAATAAGCACGCATAATAACCCATTAATATCGTATTAGGTTTTATTCTCAATATAAAATATTACAAATAATTATTTTCTATAAATAAGAACAAAAACTAACATATTAAGACTAGTTTTTAATTAATTAATATTTTACGTAAACGTTTTTAAATTCAATAATCAGAAGCCATTATGTAGATATTTAAGTCATTAATTAAAGATTTTTTGTAAACAGTTACCAATTACGTATTCCTATTTAATCAACTCACAAGAATTAAAGAAGCATATTTTTTTCCAATAACATTTTTTATTGTACGTTACCTATCGTAAAACAATCAAAAGCAATAATTAAAACTATTTTATTTTTTTGTTATTACAATAACAAAACAAACATTTGCTACGGCAGTACAAAAACCTTTCAATCACGAGTAATTTAAAAGCATTTAAAACTGGCTGCCGCGTTCGTTAGAAGCTAGAAAATTGTTATTTAATTGAATTAAGCGTTGAATAATTAACTTCGAGACGAGTTTATAGTTTGCAAATAGTGCAATTAAACTTGCCCCCGTTGATGTCTTTCGTACGACGGCGACATTATCAGCGTGTTATCTCAAATCTTCTAAGTCTAAGTAGGATGGTTCGCTTTTTTCTAAATAATGTGACTTTGAATCAGTGGAATTGATTTAAATACAATTTTTTTTTTATATTTTTGAGCATGGTCAGTAACCCATTGCTTTTTTTGGTCTATAAAATCTAATTTTATCGTCCATTAATTTTTCATCACTGCTTTAAAGTACACGTAATTTTTATTGAATACCAGGTGTGGCTCATGGCGCTCGCTCGCTTTAAAAGCCTTTTCGCTAAAATCCCTAAAACACTGTATGACGCTAGCGACATCTATTTTAAAAATCATAACACATTATATCCTATAGAAGCTAATTACCGGGATAACAAGAATCCTATGTGATGTACTCATGTGCCAAATTTTATCTAAATCTGTTTGATTGTTTGTGTGTTTATTGCTAACAAACATACAAAGATTCAAATATTTTCATAGACTTTCGCATTTATATGACTAAAATACGATGATTACATAATATGTAGTCTACACGCATGATTAGTGAATACTACGTTTAATACTAGATTCTTTTAATTACTAGGTCTTATGAGACTTAACATCCAATGTCTCAATGACAAGCACACTACATTGTCATCTGGAGCTTTAATTCAAAGTTCTGGTTATTCTACTACTTATTCGTATTCATTAAATTAAATGCTTCTAGGAGACATTTTCGAGTTATTCTCTAAAAACAATAAAATAAAATGGGAAAGAACTATTTCTCCGGACACACGAGTTTGGTAGCTATATAAAAATATTACGACTTTCGAGTAACTCCATCAGGTTCAGTATTTACGTCGTAAAAAATATTTTAAAGCCGAAACAAGGGGCCATTGTCATTATCTTGATACGCGGGTAGGCCTAAGTATTTCGGCAGAGCGACAGTGAGCATAATGTTCTAGTACAATTTGGAAATTCCATTGTTACTCTGTCGTCGAGGCGGCTGTTTATTTGACTTATGCGTTAAGAATAACAACACACTGAATGCTACGCTATAATTGTTTTAAATACAAGTATCCAACTAATGTGACAAGCGTGCTGCTCGTCTGATGCTAGTAGTCAAGAAACTTCTTCGGATGGGTACTATTATGTAAAACAAACCAAGCGTAACCTTTTCTACTTCAATAAAGGAGGCCCAATGAATTCTGTTCATTTCTATGATTCCTGTCTTTAACTGTTATTCATAATTTCTTCGGCGTTGCCAATATTTATGGTCAGTGGATCATTACGACATTGATTTTTTTCACTAATATCAACACGGAGTCTGGAATTTGTGCTCGAAATGAAACGTTCGCCCCAATCACATCATAGGACAAAATACACACGGCGGTAGAGTGGGTGCACCAATTGCGCATCTGCCTACCCCTGCGAGGGTAAAAGGTGTGAGTGTGTGTGGGTCATTAAATTCACCATTAAGTAATCTACTAGTTTTACCCTCACAATATGATCTATTATTTCCTTTGCTTCTTTTCTATACTCATATATCGTACGTTTCAATACAGCACAGGCTTTACTAATCGCGGGGCGATGTGGTGCGCGGGCGGCGGGCAGTGACGCCGGTGTGCGCGCGCGCAGCATGTTAATGCCGTCACATTCAACGTGCTCTAGGAGTCTTGTACTTTATACCATGTGCTTGGAGTAATTGGCTATACAATACTTCTTAACTTTAGAAAAACTGAATGGTTTTGCGTGGGTTTTATTACTGTCCTTTGATGTCTATGTTTTAATAATGAATCAAATTTGTCATAATAATTTTACACGGATTGCTTTGTAGTAATTTTTTTTGTAAACGTCATATCAGTAAGTCATATGTCTGATGATAAATGCTCAACAACTGCTAATAAATATAGAATTAGCTTTTAGAATTAAAGACACAAGAACCAAATGACATTTTGAGACAGTAAAATTCATCAAAATTTCACGATTCAATATTTGTTTAAATAAACACATTGAGGTCTTGAATGATACATTTTAAGAATAATCCAAGTCACCATAAACTATAAAATTCATTGTATTCAAACAATGAGTAGATTTTACGAGATTTGTTTGATAAAAAGATACAGATAATATATGCAAATGTTTTAAAACTAGGTATCAAGCATGTCGATGACCTAATTATAATAAATTTTATGCCGCCAAATGTTAAAGAAGATACAAAACCTATTTGAATAGTTTATAAAATGTATACATATTTTAGTGCCTACTATTTTATTTTATTGCTTTATTTTTAGATTTTTTTGTGTGTATATATCATCGTTTAAATGTATAAGGAAACCTCATAATTACCTTCGTAACAATATATTATGTTGGTTTACAAATTTCTTTTGAAATTTTTAAACAAAAGTTCATAAGTAAGTCTCACCGTTGCAATACTCATGAGTCCAGAGACTCGAGTCTTTGACTCGATAACTGTACGACAAATAACAGAAGATTATTGAATTTACTAGTTTGGGCACTTGACGCGTAAGTGACACACTGCCGCGCCGTTTGTCGGACGCCAATTAGCGCAAAGTCCGTGAGAACGGAAGTAAGTATCTGTACATCTAAATACAGTGCTGAGTGTTTCTTTTGTCGGTTAAATTTATTTACTTTAAATAATATATAAAAAATATATGCCGTTATGTTTGAATTTAGAAAGGAGTTATTCATGTACCACGACATTTTGAGTAATATCCCACGATAGTCACTTACATCCATAATATAAAGGATTTCAAACAAGGTTAAACTTAAGACTACATTTCGCAGTCGAATGCACGTTGTCATGAGATCAGTGGAGCGACATTACTATTTTATGTTTATTGCTTACACAGGATTAAATTTAGTTTAGCATAAACTCGCCTTGTTCCATAATTTATTTGTTTGCTTTATGCGGTTTTACGAGCCGTAATATAAATAAAATTAATTCAGAAAGTATTGGTCTTTATATGACCAATTTTTATGAAATACAAACTATCTGATGATACGATCTTATAATAAAGATAATAAAATTAATTTCAATATTGTGTTTAACGGTCGATTATATTAATAAAAGTCAGGTTAATTAATATTTATGCAAGTCAAAATCTGTACGCTAAAACTGGCTTGTGAGGCATTAGAAAAATGTTTTACCTGCATTGGACTGCAAGACTGCATTAATCATTTGTCTTTTGATAAGATAAAATTGATGAGATTTTTAAATGTCTAACGAAATTGAATGTTACATGTTTTTTTTGCTTATAAAATTTTAGTCACCTACACTGAGAAAAAAAATGATGTTTATTTTTCTGTCATGTATTTAAAACATGCTCAAGCCAAATAACAATAAATCACTATTAATCTATGTCCTGAATCACTTTTTATATAAAAAACTGTAATTCAAAACAATAATAATTTAGATTTATTAGTCGTACGCCCAAGCAATGTGTCCCATGTAGCAGTCCATACATAGTGTCGAATATGGCTTGCATCGCGGGTCATTTGCGGCCCGTGCTACAAGTTAATAGTCACAACTGTAGAAACTTGCATTCACGTTGGCACAGTTAATTGGGCGAGATTTGTATGGATCGAAGACGACCCGTGGCCTCTGACGTCTGTTACCAGACGTCTTGTTAAGATACGAACGTTCCAGAAGAGAAATAATACGAAATAAGCTCCAGGATCGGAACTTGTTATAAAAGGTCATGCTTTAGAAAAACAGTATGCCATACGGTTATTAATTAATATAATTATAATACTTTGATTTTGGATGATAAATATCAAGGCTAATAATAATATAATAATAGAGTAAAAATACCAGCCCTGTATTATTTACTGATCAGTGCACGGTCATCCTCTACTGCTGAGAGGGTTTTGGCCTATCTCGCTGGTCTTTGCGGATTAGCAGACTTCATATGTAGTCTCATTATCATACCAACCCGCATTAGGCCAGCGTGGTGGACTAAGCCCGTGCCCAGCAGTGGGACAGTATATAATGTAGGGCTGATATTATTATATACTTCACGTATCCTCGATGATTTTACACTAACTTGCTACACTATATTTTAAAAAAAAGTTGCGAAACATATGTAAGGTACCTAATATTATGAGGTCATAACCCTACCACAATACCAGAGTTACCATTAACGCGTATATTTGCGAAACACTTCGAAATTCTTCTTAGACGTCGTTACTAAAGTATGACAATGAAGCATTTAGAGCAAATAAGTCGTAAGTGTATTGCATTCCGGGATTAGCCCGTGTATATACAAATCCAACAGGCCGGCATAATGGTGTCGACTGTGAAGGGGTAATCATTTCTTGTCAGTCGACACAACATCAAATGCAGTGGTCACTTTGTCATGTACGTATAAAAAATGTTTTTCACACAACATCATGTACAAAACAATTTTTGTATTTACAATAAAGGGTTTCCCGAGAACTCGCATGAATGTGTGACGGCGAGTGAATATTTTTAAGGGTGTAAAAATAGACTCCTCGGGAAACACGTTTGGGTAATTTTTGTACCTCGGAGCGTCGTATTAAAATGCTTCAAATGACTCGCAATTGCAGTATCATTATCATATAGGATAAAACATTTTTATTCGTTGTCACTCGTCGCTTTGTGCGTCATGCGAGGAACTTTAATTTTCTCAACAAAAAAGATCCTATTTTCTATTTCTTTCTCAGGTGTACTATACAGGGTCATTTTGTCATTGCGTTAATAAATAAAACCACATACTCGACTTTGCCTCTGCTAATATTTGCAAAATAATCCATGAACGACAAATATTTCCACCAAAAATTCCACTCTTCTGATTGTTGATCATTTAGTAGTTTAGTGTGAATATGGCGTGTGTGTGTGTGTATTTCTTATTGAAAGTGTGTGTGATAAACGTTACGAATTTTCGTAAAGTAGTAGTGACAGTAGCGTATGTAAAATCAATATTACTCGTTAATGACATTTATTTTGTTCGAAACTTATAATTTTATATTTACCTATGGTTCGAGAACTTATTACAAAGCCTTATTTTTAAGAAGAATGTGATTTCATTTAATGACCTGACGTGCAACGACCCTGTATAAAGAACTAGGTGTAGTTCGCGGATTCGCCCAAGAAAAGATCTTGACCAGGCAAAAATTTGAGATACAAATATATTAATCCAAGACCATGGTTTATCAGTGTGCCAAATTTCATCCAAATGCTTTCTGATGTAGAAACGCAAATGGTTTACTTCGCAAACATCCAAACAATGCTTGACCTTTCGCTAATATCAACAATATTAAAGTTTAAATCCAATTAATGACGGCTAAAATTATTGATGATTCGAAATCTGGTAATAATGAGCGGTGACAATCTTCCTTTTTTATTCGCGGCGCCATATTTATAAATGCATCAAAATTAACTTCGCTTACAAGTAGCGCGAAGTTAGAAAATCAAGAGAAAGATATGAGATTTGAAAGTTATGAAATAATCTAGAATTCGCATATTATCGATAATATGAAAGTGCATTGTAAACATTATTGGGCTTGGAATGTGGCAAAAAAGACGACTCCGTGTCGTTCCATCCTGATTGGTTGATAGACGAACACGTGACTGACTCATTGGTCTCTCGAGCAATCACAAACATCGAAATTAAACGACATCGATTTACGAGTCACGTTTTTGTAACATTTTATAGGGGCTGAATAGTTTTATTTTTCAACAACGCAGAGATAATGTTGAATCTCTTCTTTCGGGTTATCATCCTATGCCAAGTTTTATGTAAATCTGTTTGATAGTTTCCGCGTTAAACCATACATATCCTCATTACATTTCGCATTTATAATAATTAGAAATTTGATTAATAAGCTTGAAACATGTAAAATAATACTTACCTATTATTGTTATTCATATACATATGAATCCCATATTGTGTCATTAATATATTTTAGTCAATATTATACTTGTAGAGGAACTCTGTCACCCAAAATACTGATTAACCTAGTTTGGGTGCCAGGGGCCCAAAGCCTTGTTATGTAAAAGTATTGATTTGGGAAATAAAATAAAGAAAAAAGTTAAGATTCCCTTATGCCTCTCCATTTATGTATATTTAGAATTATTTAAAAACGTAACATCGTTGCGTCCAAGTATTGTCGTTTCAAATAGTTAATGAAAACCAACTAATTGAAGTCAAGACTCGGGTTATTGTACAAAATTACCCTTAATGCACTAGTTTGTCAAGATTTTTTATAGATACCTTTATTTCTTTTGTGTTAATTAGCGTTGTTTTATTTAAAATAAATTATATACAGTAATATGTTCGAGTTATTACTTTGTAATTAACGAAGTAAATACGTATAAGATTCACATTATTTAATTATTAGTGTTTATTTGGCTTGTCTCGGTGATGTAGTTGTCCTGCATGCGCGGTACAGCAATGTTCTGAGGTCATGGGTTCGAATCCCGGGGCGGGCAAAGTGATATTTGTTTTTTTTTGCTTATATCAGCCCGGAGTCTGGAATTTGTGCCCAATAATAGTACTATCGTCCTGCTTGTTTTTGAAAATGACGGCAATAACATAATGAATTCATAATTACGGAATGACTGACTTGTTCTTTAGAATATGCATAGATCTTCATCGACTATGTTGTATGTAGTATTTTAGGTGTTGTATTATGTTTTGCCGTTTGCAATTTTCTGTCAAAATAAAGGTATTATATAATTTTATTATAGTTTATCTTACTCAGAGGCGACGCAGCTTATGAAAATATCTAAAATTAAAACACCTTCCGTAGTTCAGCGATTATCTCTTACAAATACGTACAAATTTACAAATGTTGTTTGTTTATAATATTAGTGTGGCCAAGCCACAACTCAAAATATATTAGTGTTATTTATTTTATTTATTAGGTTTTCCAGCAGACTTAACACTACGAATTATTGATCTCTTTAATAAGGTACACTTCAAACAAATCTATGTTAATACATTTGTAAAGTGCGGGTCTATTAGTATTAAACCTTGATAAGAGAAGTTCATGCCGTTAGGGCAAAGGCTTTGCTTCGGCGTCTGAGGCAAGCGTGGGCGACTGACTCAGACAGTGAAAGTGTGACTTTCTTTTTCAATATCATTGTGACAATGACATTGGCGTTATGGATGTGACGAGATGTGTGAAAGATGAAATTATTTTATAATAAGAGCATAATTTTTAATGTGGAAGTTTAATTATATTGTCATTATCGACACAATGTAGCGAGGGCATGAGTAGGCACTAATTAAAGCGGACGTAAATTTTTGAGATATTGAATATATGCTGTTATCCCTGAAAAATGTTCGAGTCCTGTGGGCATTTGAAATCTATATCATTATGTAAAGATGAAGAGTTTGTTTGTTTGTTTGAACGCGCTAATCTTAGGAACAACTGGTTCGAACTGAATTAATCTTTTAGTGTTGGATTTATCGAGGAAGGCTATAGGCTATATCTTCACGCTATGACCATTGTCATTATAAAAGGGTAAGAAATCCTGAAATAGATCAAATATACATGAGATCAATCACTAGGATGGTGTTAAAACTGTAAAGAAACCACATTCTCAGAATATTATATTAAAACGAAAATATTTACAACACAAATTTGAATCGCAAAAGGCCTCTTTAGTTAAAATTTTGGCACATGTTTTGACCATGGGGTACATAATTTATTATTTTTAATATTGGATCAACGCGGGCCCGTGTGGGACCTTTTCACGCTTTAGTATTTTTATTAAGTTTCTTAATGTCAAGTAAGTTTATCCTTAAGCCATTATTTATGCGAGTAATTGATGGTTTCGACGGCGTGGGTTCAAAACCTGGGACAGAACTTTCTGATCGAAATTGTATAATTTATGATGTAGGTAAATTTTGGTAAAACTTGTATATTGTATGAGGTACGAAAAGTATGTTGAATATGAGTTTTTAAAAATATAATCAATGTGCCAATTCGATTATGGTAAGTTTTAAATTATTGTTAAGATAATTACATTTAGGGTTCCGTAGTCAAAAGATGCCAGCGGAATCCTGTCCGCCATAAAAAGTCTACGTGTGTGTATTTGACCTATAAGGAGCATGGGGTCAATCTTGTAACATGGTTAGTAACACTCAGAAATTTTCATAGAATAATGTGAGTTATAATTATTATTAGAGTTTAAAAATTATAAATGTTTTTTTCCATCAGTCCTTATTCTAATACACTAAAGGATTAGCATTAGGATGCATGTGGTAAAAAGTACAGTTTAAAAATTACATACATCAAAAACACTGAAAAAAATATACAACTGGCCTACCACAGCGAAAACTTTCGAAAAAATATAGAACACAAAACCTTTTTACAATGCCGCCAGATAGCGTTCGATTTTCAAAAATAATTGTCGAATTTCACATTGGCCCGGGGGTGGGCGGCGTGTTTCATCAAAATAACGTAGAGGCGATAAATCTCCGCTTCCAAAACGCCCGCACGCCCCGGGCTGTTCGTGGACGAGCGCAGACCGCGGGCGCCTCACAAAGAACTTAAACAATAAATAGCACAGATGCGACACTTCATCGTCACCCTAATCTACGACTATGCAAGTATTTAACTTTAAATTTTATTATTATTTTTTTAAATATAAAATGTTACATCACCAATATTCCCTAGAATTGAAAGGAATGAATATATATGCTTTTATGACTTTTTTGTTAATTCAATAGGATATATATTTAAACAAATTAATGGTTTTTAAGGCGTACAGCAAAATTCTCTTTAAATGCCGGAAAGAGAAAGAAAGAGCCGGAAACGCGCAATGTCAAATAATTATTGTCTGTATTCGTAAAGCTATTTTAAAGTACCTGATGTTACAGCAGAAAAGCCACTGCTGTTGCTCTTGTTTCTTTTAAATACACGTCGTATTTAAAAGAAAGTAAGTTCCTGTGACTGTTAAAGATTTCGGAAGCGTGAAAGAACGAGAAAATGGTAATAAGGTAACAGTGTGATTTAAATATAAGTTATATTTTTAATTAGACTTAGTTTTTAATTCTAAGAGCCCGTTGTTGCGTCCCTTGTGAACAAAATATAAGGGTTTAATCAAACTGGCGCATTGCAAGCGAATTTACAGCGAGGCAAAGACTCGTTCTGTGTAATCAGACCGTTAATTTTACCCGGCATTTGTTGAAAAAACGGGGCTTTACAGTTAATATACTAATAAAGCTCAGATCCCAAATATCGTAGTAGATTTTTTGGTAAAATAGTAAACAAATCCAAAGCTCTTTCCAAGAAACGAAACTTTCCATAAAAAATAAACCGTAACTTCCGATAAACACAACAACAAATACATACGCCTCGGAAACTACAAAGGAGCTTCCCACACGTTGCGTATCCATCAATGAACGAGCCGTAAATGTCGATACATTTCAAAATGACACATGACGGGTGTCATAACAGATGGCTTAACAATTAGCACCGCCGACGTACACCCACTGTATGCGGGTTACGGGCCTTTGACATATTGCCGCTTTACGGGACAGTTTTATGGCCCGCGTATATATACTGTCCCACTGTTGGACATGTACCTCCTCTACTATTGATATTATTTATTGGCCCGCGTATTAAGACCCCATATCAATATTTTTGTATAATATATCAATAATACTAATGGTCAAATTTTGGTAAAGTTGTATGCTCAATTTATCATTTGTTACTTTTTTTACCTTATAAAGTAAGACATAACGACTTACTACATATAAATGACTACATCAAAATATTCCTTACCCTAAAAATATCAGAAGTAGAAAGGCTCATGACCAGCAGTGGGATAAAATAAAATATAGGATTGATATTATTGTTATTATTATAACTGTCAGACAGGGTAGCGGTATGTATCCATTTTTTTTTTGATGTGGGGATTGAACCTTAGAAGCACAAGCGGTACTATAGTCGACTCATAGTCCATCACAACGTTATGAAAAAAATCTATTGCTTTTATTGATACTTCATAAATATCTGAAAAAAAAATCATACAATTAATCTTTTACACTAGTGCAACGTTTAAAATGTTCTCCAATGTTATGTCTCTCAGAAGTACAATTCGCATAGGCATTAAATAACCAGCTGCAATCATTTAATCTGTGCCAGCGGGGTCAGTAGGCCGTTCAATCGACACGAAAGCCTTGCCGGCCACGTTCGTGTCTGCTATCGGACTATGAATCTCGATTACATGGAAATACGGATCGATATTGTGTACAGATTTACTTCGTAGCGCATATCTAGGATTGTAAATGGGTAGGTTAATAGGGGTTAGAATGGAGTGCAGCGGGTGCAGTTTTTATAACATATTTCGTTTAGTTGGACATTTGTTATGTTTAATAGATTATAACTTGTATGATGCGGTGGTCGCTGGCAAAAAATTGGCTAACTTATATCGTTTTTGAAGGGAATATTCATACAAAGAATCATGGAAGAGGCATGCTTATAATAATATTGTTTATGAGCTGGCTTCAGGCAAGTATGGCTGTCTTATAATAGAAAATTGACAAGAATTAGCAGCTTAAAATTTTTCTGCAATATAAAAGAGTCCACAGTACGTAAAGCCACTCTTTTCAATCAAGAATTCAGTTTTCTATCTTCTAAAGAATACCAGACATTAATCTAAACAAATGTTTACGTTTATTTGTAACGCGGTTATTCTTCAAATGGTTTTTATTAATGTTTACCGTGGGAACCAAAGCCTGTCATTTGTTATTAATAAAATGATAGATACAACTTGTTTGTTTGAGTTAGTCTAAATATATTCTATTTTTTGCTATTATACCCAGTGTAAAAACTGCAATCTATAATTTAAAACTATATCGATCGCTGTATAATCTTTGATATAAAAACTGCTACAGACTTGACGATTTAATTACGTAAGTTTCGTGGTGTTAGGTCGTGGAATCGATTCTTGGTAACTAATTTTGAGAAGATCGATAATAATTGGCGTCTAACTACTAATATGACTGATTTTTTATGGGAAGAAAAATGTATCATTGGATTATAACACAGTATTAGATTTCAAAACTATTTTGAATATTAAAAATACATACACACGTTAGGGTAAGCAGAGGCGTTACTATTGCCCCGAGTGACCCAATGTATATATACTAAAAAGATTTATGAAGTCACAATTATTGAAATCAAATTTGCGTGTTCCATTGTGCACAGAATATAAAATGGATCCAAAAAAATTTTATCGTGTTAACTAACTTACGTAAAACTCAAAGTCGTAAAGTTACAGGCAACATTTCAATCCTGACGTACCATTTACCACGTGATCTGCGCACGCGCACGGTCACAATACCATTGACCCGAGAATAGGGTTACCATTAAATGGACGAATGCTTATCTAGGGTGTCTAAAGTGCTGGATTTTTTGGGAAAATTCCTGTCTAAAGTAAAAATTGCAGGTGTGAAAGACATTGGATAATAATGAAGACGAATATTCATTAATCATTTTATTTTCAAGATGAAGTACGATATTTTTCAGAGGTCGTATTTTTTTATATGCCTGTCAGACTTTCGCCGGGCGCCATTGGCATAGCTAACGGGGGACAATGCCTACTAGACGTTTTTGCACACCCTAGAAAAAGCCTTACGCTTACAGGGCCCTCGTCCAGGCATTTCCTTGAATTCAGGTATTTTTTTACCTCCGCCAGATGCGTCTTCTAGAGAAAATCCGTAGCTATAGCAATGTCCGCTGTATTTCTATCAAAACGTAAAAATGCCTTTTAAATGCGGCAAACTAACGTGATATGGTAACCCTACTGATTCACGCTAGTCCACTTCACACTATGCAGTGCGCTACTTTATACCGAATTCAGCATTTTATTTCACTACTCGGAATTAATCATAATTCTTTTCTCAGAGACAGTAACGCTTTATTTGTATAATTTTAACGGATCTTTGTCACTGTGAAATTCTGTTGGTGTATGATGAAGATGGATTTTTGGTTAAAAGCTGATAAGAATGCTCTGAAAGAACTATTATCTATTGTGAAGCATTATAATTTATTGACTGCTTTAGAATTGTGACGAAATGTTAGCTTACTTCGTCATTTATTTTAGTTTTAATTTATTTACTTTTGGCTGTATAGCTATAATATAATTATGTAGATACCTATGGCCAAAAAGGCGACAGAATTTAAAGTGCTGTTTCAAATAATGATTACAATTAGAGAATGCGCTCTCCGTTAGTGGAAACAGTAAAAGGTAAGATAGAATTTTCACCATATATGTTGTTAGGATCTATCTAGATTCTAGGGTACAATTATACTATTACTAGATACTGTGTATGGTGGTTAGGCATCCTTAGACCACCTTTTATAAACTTAATAAACTATGCTGTTCTTCTTTTAAATTTACTAAGAAAATCGGTCAATGAAGGTTTATTTAGATAATAAATTATGTACCTATAATTATATAAATGAATATTATTTTTGCTAGGTGTTGTTCGCGGCTTGCTTGCGTGTAAAGTTTTTCTTGTTACAAAAATCCCTAAAAAAACTGTAGGTTGCCTGCCTTATCTATTTAAAATATTAAAGTTAATATTCCATTATTCGTCATGGAAGCAAATTTTTTGCTTAAAAGTAGCCCATCAGTTAATCCGATCCATCCATCCAATGAATCATTTTCACTTTCGTATTTAAAATATTAGTAAGACAGTAATAAATAATATCATACTTATTTATTTTATTTGGTAACACCATTAGGTCATACACAATACAAGTATCTTTAATAAAGTATTAGGGTATAGATGATAGTATTTATCCTAACTTTGTAAAAATAGGACCTTATTTTATTCTAAACGTACCTTTGCTTTATGCATACAACGTAATATAACATAAAACATACAGACGAAAGCGATCTATTATTATCTAAATTGTAGACGATAAATTTTGCTTAAAGTGCTCTGTTTTTTTTTTCATCTTAATCGACTTACTATTACATCATAAATTATACGAGAGTTCAATACATCGAACGTTGCAAATTACTTATATTGTCGCTACTAAATCTATGGGGTAGGTAGACTTGTCATAATAGCTCGCTTACAAAATGTTACAAGGTTTTATTTAGGAAGCTAGTATTATTGAGCAGTGTATTTCTAGGAGATGTACTCGAGTTTTTAATTCGACGATGTAGTTTGACTATTGTATATGCTCTAATGTTGCCAAGTAACTCTTTCCTGATGCTACCGAAAAAAACAGCTCTTGCGATAAATCGGAACGGTTTTACATTTGTTTGGATTCTATAATCGTAGTTTACTATTATATTAAAAGTGTGATACCTCCGTGCCTCGGAAAGCACGTAAAGCCGTTGCTCCTGCGTCTGATTTCTCTCGGTCATGTTGGATTGCCGGCTCATCGAACTATGAGAGTGAAGGAACAGAGAGTGCACCTGTGTATTGCGCACACACTTGTGCACTATAATATCTCCTGCGTACTTGGCTGACCTCCGTTAAAATTGGTGGCCTAGCCGTAAATCGGTTAGGAAGGAATCATCATCGTCATTATTGAACAGAAAACGGTCCAGAATTATATTTTCAGAATTATGTTTTGCGGAGTTTTGTATCAGGGAAAGGCTTTACAGACGGGCGAAGTCGCAGTTAACACGTAGTAGATTATAATTGATTACAATATTAATAATGATAACGATCGTAAAATATAATCTGTGTACATGATAATTAATAAGATTTCGCCTTCCTTCATTCCGATTAACAGTGGCGAAAGGTCCATATGTCCCGATTCCTGCCGTCTTCCCTTTATATAGAATTTATGTGATTTTAATTATCATTAGAACAATTCGCAGACCGCATTCATGCATATAAGCGGCGATAGCCTAGTTGGTTGCGGAACGGACTGCCGAGACGAATGTCCGCAGATTCAAATCCCAAGGGCACACACCTCTGACTTTTCTAAAATTATTAGAGTATTCTTTATGAATTATCGCTTGATTTAACGATGAAGGAAAACATCGTGAGGAAACCTGCATACCTGAGAAATTCTCTATAGAATTTTCGAGAGTGTTTGAAGTCTATCAAATCAGGACTAATCCCTCTCAGTAGTAGAGGAGGCCCGTGCCCAACAGTGGGACAGTATAAAATACAGGGCTAATATTATTTATATTATTTATTCATGTATATTAGTACCTATATGGAATGTCGGGTTTTGAAAATTTCACATAAGCGTATAATCAAATCTATAATGTATTTGTCCGATAACATTATTCATATCACGGGGACAGTGTGCTACCGGCCTTAATGTTGCGTGTAATGATTAACAAGAATAAGTGGTAACGTGCGACCAACGGCCGGCGACCATGGTAGCGGTATGCATCATTTAGATATACATCTAATATGTGTTAACTTGGATTTGATGGTATAATTTTTTGTCAACGCTATAAGAAACATAATGGATATTTGATTTTGATAACTGCTTTGACTGCGTGCAAATCTTCTGCCCAAAAAGAAAATATAAAATTATACTATCAGCCTATGAAGAGACGTGAGGTTTTTGATGGAAATCATATTTAGAACAGATCGTATTTGAATATTGTCGACAAATTAGACTTGTTTTCTAGTGGAAGGATACTATAAGCCTTTAGAACAATTGCTTCTTTATTCACATCTTGGCCTGGCCACAAGCCTCAGTATTGGTTTAGAAAATATCCTCTACCTACCCGCACAGAATAAAAGCTTGAGCATATGTATGTATTTTTAATGAACGTTAAATGTAACCGTTTGTGACCAGCTGTTGACGGCAGATGGCGTTTATGGAGTAACAGGTGGTCTACAATTAAGCTTATACAAAACCTGAAGTATATTATAATCATTGGTTAAATTGGGGGGTAGATAGAATATATATATATTTTTTTTATTTCTATTGCTTTGAATGACGAGACTGATAGTAAACAATACGACCGCGCAACAGTAGAAATAACACCTTGAATTACAAAGTATTGTTTGGTATTCCACTGCGCTCGCCGTCCTGAGACATGAGATGTTAAGTCTTATTATGTCTAACAGTTACACTGGCTACAATGTGCTTCAAATGAGAACACAACAGTAACTACACACTGCTGCTTGGCGGCAGAAATAGACATTATGGTGGTACTAACCCAGGCGGACGCTCACATATGAGCGACCTACCACCAGTAAAAATGAAAAAATTAACAATTCATTTCCTACTAAAAATCTTTGGATGAATAAATACAAATAAATCCGATGTCAACACATTTTGTATATATTTTAAAATTATACAATCGAAATACAAATTGTTTTAAAATCAATACATCATTCTATCGAATTACATCGATCGTAAATTATGAAAATCTAATAAATGTGTCAGAAATTCTTTTGTATAACATATCCTATTACAATGTAAAAAAAATATTATAAAACGGTTAATTTTACTAAACGTTTAAGAGCAATATATTCTACAAATATGTAGTATTTACTTGTATCATTATCTATATATATTATAAAAGAAAATCCCCTTTCTGTCTGTCTGTATCTTATGGATTTTCTCAAAAGTCAAGAAGAAAAGTCGTTCATGCGGGCGAACCCGCGAGCAAAAGCTATTAGACTATAATAATATATTCAACAAGTGACATTTGAGATGGTGTGGGCACTAGTTTGCACACAAAAAAACTTCCTTAAATGGTACACATGTAAAGAATAAATAGGTTTTGCTTACGACTCTGCCGTGTGATAATTTTTTTTCGGCATAAACATTTTCCCGATATAAGTAACTCATGAGTGATGTATTCCTTTGATTTACAAAGTATTGTTTGGTATTTCAGTGCGTATGCCATCCTTAGACATGAGATGTTAAGTCATATTATTTCCAGTAGTTACATTGGCTACAATGGAACTACTGGAACTAATTCCAAACTGGAACATAACAGTACACACTGCAGCTTGGCGGCAGAAATATACATTGCGGTGGTACCTACCAGGCGGAGACTCACATATGAGAGACCTACCACCAGTATTTTTTTAATTCCCCATTTCTCCCTGTAGTCTTACTTCTATGTTAAGTAAAACAAAGTCAATTTTAATTGTGTAACCGTACAATCCGATGCTCCAATTAAAAAACAAACTTAACAAAACGCAGTCTAGCACCGCAGCTGTCTAGCGTAGTTTATGCAACAAACCTGTTACCGGCCATAAATATTGACAAATTGTAAAAATGTGTTTCTTTTATCTAAAATTAATTTATAAAAACTCGAACGTCATTTGTGACAGTATTAACATCATTTGTATGTTTGTTTATTGTGATGTTAGTAAATATTATGTCGATTTTATTAAATTTTTTTTTTAGATTCTAAACTGAACATTTAGGGATGAAGCAACCCAAATACGCTACGAATAGATATAAATTTAATAATTTCCATTATGTTAAGAGTTGCTAAATGATCTAGGAATAACATTATATAAATTTCTTGTAATTCGAAAGACTGGGGTCGACTAAAAACCTCGTCTAAAAAAACAATTTTAAATTTTCCGCTATCCCTATCATTATTATAGGTTTTTCTTATAATTAATTGCTTACTACCAATATATGACAAGAACACGAACAAACCCACGGGTCAAAGCAAGTGCAATTTATAATTTATAACCCATCGTATAATTTGATGATAAACAATAAATTTGCGCGAGCATTAGCAAATATAATGAACTTTCGACCGCGTGGGCGTTTGACGTCCCATTGTGATTTAAAAAAATAGCGGATTCGATGACCATTGGGTTGTTATGTAGATGAAATATGGCGGAGCTTAGGTGTTGTGTTTCAATTGAGCGAATTTGGGCTCTATCCCTATTTCTTTTAAGTCTATAAAACTAGCTTATCCCGGAGTTTCGCCTGCAGGAAAATATTTTCCCAAAATAAAAATCCGGCTCTATATTTTTAAGACGACGAAAAGTAACCAATGGCCTCAGAGTCTACAAATATCTCCATACCAAAATTCATCAAAATCGGTTCAGTAGTTCAGCCATGACAGTGTAATAAAAAAAGAGACAGTTATTGTCGCTTTTCTAAAAGAAGTATGACTGGAATGCAGTCATAAGAAAGGGGATGCAGGCCGTTTCTAACATGTTTGGATATCAATGGCAAAGCATCCATAGAAGTCAATTCCCACCGGCTTCTCTTTCAGGTCTATTTACGTTCATATTAGTTTTTGTTTTCTGTTAAATTGGTCGCAATATATTAGCTAAGGGAATCTTTTTTTCACGGGTAACCTTTTGAGAAATTTCACCCTTCACCACTGTTGGATATGCGAAGACTATGTTCCGCAGTGGATGTCCTGATGGTGAAATTCCGGGACCGGCCAGTTGCCTGCGCATCAATGGTAAACAGGAACTATAACCGACGAAATCTTAGACAGTAAAACTGCATGTTTTATGTAATATAATGTGTGATGTAAGATTATATATAAATAAATTATAATGACCTCGGTGGCGTAGTTGTATTAAGGTACGACTGTAGATAACGTCTGGCGTTCGATTTCCGGGTCGGGAAATGTGATATAGGATTTTTGTACTCGATGTCATCCTGGAGTCCGGAATTTATACCTGATAAGACGTCGCCTCCTATCACATCATGGTACGCAATACACACGGCGTAAAGAAGATGGACTAGCTACGCCTCTGCCTATCCTTACAGATATAAAAGCGTAAAAGTGTGTGCGTGTTAAAAAAATAATGATCTTTTAAATTTGCTTTTCAACATTAAAGTCATATTACCTTATAACACATTTTTAATTCCTGTACTTATAAAATTTTATTTGTAGACAATATTATGCGCGAAAATCGTCCTTAATATTACATCAATACGTCACGTTATTAGCTGTTCTTAATTCGTTTACAATTCTACGTGGATAATATTACCCCTAAATTCTAACCAAATACTTCTTCCTAACAACAATCTACAGATGAGTTAAGTTCAACATCCTGCAGTGTGAATTAATATTGTCAAAACCTAATTAGTGGATGTCATTACGTATTCTATTTAATTATCATTAGTTTGAGCATATTAGTCGTATTATATCGTTTTAATAATCTAGCGCACCTAATTAGCCATTTGCATACGTTTACGTGTTGTTTTTAGTGTTTTACAAGTTATAGCCGTCTTTTTGACTGTTTTTAAAACATTATTCATATTTTATGCTAGTTAAAATATTATATTTTTCTTGATTTTGTCGATTTTTAAATGTTGAGATCTTGTTTTAAATTAATATAGAAGAATATTAAATGATTATTTTAGATAGAAATTCGGCGAATTTTTGTATTTAATGTCGATTTAACGCAATCCCATATAAATAACGTTTTATGTTTAAGAAGATAGAGTTACCTTAGTTCGTTATATATTACTTATATTTTTATATATGAGAATATTTATCTTATGTATTTATATAACTATTATTATATCACCGGGTGAAAGGCTAATTGACTTAAACGACATTCTTTAGCGACACTAAGTTCATATTTAAAATTAGCACTTTTTCTGTGTTTTTAAAATAGTTAAAATTTTTCGAAAAGAAATGTCGCTTTAGTCAAGTAGCTTTTCAACTATCAATATTATCAATTCCATATGTATTCATTATTATTTCTTATTTGAATGTAATTAGTTTGCTAACCGACCTATCATGCACTTTTCACGATTATATCTGCACTACCTTTAGATTGACTGGTAGAGATTGTCTAAAGCATTAACGCCTGTATACATTTGTATATGAAGTGCTACATAAATAAAGATAAAGCCTTAACCATACCGAAATTTATATACTACAGCGATCTGGCAACAATCTAAACAGTAATTGCCAGAAACGAATAATTTTACGCGATAACAATCGCATTCGTGACCTCTTCAACCGAAATCTAGAGCCGCTGACAACCTCTCATTACCAGCCACCTACCTCACTTATCCGACTATTAAAGTATAACTCAAGTGTACTCTAAATTCCTTAGGAATATAGTTGTTACGTACAGACGCCCACACACAACTATTAGTTTCAACATAAATCATGCCACTGAAGTGGATGACGTCAATCGTTCACGGGAAGGTCTGAGGTGTGAATGGGTTCTGTAGTATATTTTAACGTAGATTAGAACCCATAATCAGGGCATCTCTGAGTTTTATAAGTAATATGTAATGGTCGCTTTTTGTAAGGATAATGAATATAAATTTTATTTATTTATTAAAAATCCACAGCCCTTAATACTAAAGTGACACAATCTGATACACTTATCTTAAGGCTAATAACGGATTTTCATTTTGTTTACACGTATAATAGGCAGTCAAAAATGGGATTGTGTTGCTAGAGGAGCATTTATGTGTATGTGGTATATATACATGTATATTGTATACATTTACGTATATATATTTATAATTTAATAATCCAAGCTGTGTTCAATGTTTTAGGAAATACAAAAGAAATAAAAGTTATATATCTGTCGTGTTATAAGCGTTAATGTATTGTCTGATTGATGCACCATACAAAAAAATCGGAACAAACTTTAAGAGTCGTCTGTGCGAATTCTTCGAGAACGAGAAATCTATTAACACGTATTAGGTCAATATAATAGATAAGAAGGCTTAACCTATTTAATTAGAACACACCCGTGGCTACGAGAGGTATATAAATAGCATAATATTATGTACGTGAGTGTGTGTGAACACCATGTCTAAGAATTGGACCACACAAGAAACTAAAAACTGTCTCTATTGTCTTTAGCTTAGATAACCTTTACGCATTCGGGTTTATTTTTTATAATAAATGCCGTTAGTTTAAATAGTTTAGACCTCAAATAAACGTATTTCCCTAATTGGCATACCATTTTTGTAACCGATGCACTTCACGATATCCACTAGAAAAACTAGTTTGTTATTGGGATAGTATCTAGGACAGTCAAGTTGCCTGGCGAGTGGGCGAGTGACGTTATCATTGTAAGCGATCCAACCGATAAAGGAACGGTAAGGTAACTAGTCCTCCCGTTACGTAATATTGTAATAAGTTTATTATTTTATGTTACTGTCGCATCTTTTACTTGTTATGATTGCGATTGCAAATGTTTATTTTAATTTGATGTTATGTTTTGTGTCAGATATTTCCTTATGCGTAGGAAGTCTTTATGTTACAGACATAATAAAATTTTATGTAGTAATATTGTATTAATATTTTTTATTTTTGTAAGATTGTTTCCTATGGCACGGGTCTTTATTAAGCATCGAAGACCGGAAAAGATGGCATGATGAAGAAAACGAACTGTGGAATAAAAGTGGAACATTTTAGTTGGAGTACTTTCATTGTAGGATAAGTAAGTAGGATAAAATTAATAATGAGATAACCATGGTGTTCGCCTGTCATTATTCTCGTAAGAACATGAATAGCATACTTGTCGGCATTATTTTCAGCTCATTATGTGACCTCAAATCATCAGATTTTTTATAATTAAAAATTATATTAGCTTCCATACTATAAATATCGTTCACACCTAAATACTGCTGTGCGTAATATCGTTAAGCATCCAAAACAGACAAGTCCAGGCCATGTCAAACACACGCGATATAAAAGGTATTTTTACACATCTGTTCTAAATCTAAGTATCAAGCAATTATTTTTTACAATATATTATTGTGGTAAAATCTATATATTATAAATAGTTTTTCTTTCTTGGTATAATGTGGTAGTTTATTAAGCTTCTATGCGTTCCTTGTTCCTCCGTTCCCATTAAGTGGTAACTCATATATCTTAAAAACACTTAAAAGCTTAGGAGCTTTTGTAACTGCCGCACGTATTACCTATTTACCACATATTTTAAATGTGTACTTTAAACCTTTTAAACTGCTAATCGCTGGATGCTTTTATAGTTAAAGCTCTAAACACTTCACATTGTGGTAATTATAAGTTAAAAAACGTAAACTCTACGACTCTAAATATCTTTATTGACTTCTTCAACTATCTTTCGACTTGGTTGAATAAGTTTTTATTTTGTATGAAATAATATATTTTTATGCTTTCTATTTTATGTATAATAACATAGTAATTATTGATAACTTTTCAGTCACGTTTAGAGATAACGAACGAAATTGTTTTTTTTAAATAAAGAACATAAACAACAGCATACACTATAGATGGAAACATAGACTAAATCATAGTACATAAAACATTGTTGATATAATATTGTTCATTTCACTTTTATATTGAGATGGATTAGAATTTATTTGATGGGTAACGTTTCTGACGATTGAAAAAATCCGCTATTACAATAACAGCTTTCCCAAGCTTTAGTTTGATATTGTCAATTTTATGTAAAACGAGAAGAACGTACCAATATACTCCAACCTGTACAAAATCCTAAAATGCCATTTCACATGTAAACACAACAAAAGTCATGGCGTGACGTTAGAGCCAAATTATGATGGAATAGCCGCTTTCCGGTCAGAACACGCTTCCGGTCAAAATAATGTAATCCCTGATGAATAATTTATGTAGGTTTTCCACCCAGCTTTACCGAAGTGGTCAGAAAATAAATAAACCACCGTCGAAGTAGATTTTATCATTTCACCATATTTTGATAAATGTGATTATGGTTTTATAAGCTAGTTGGTATAGTATGACCCCTTTTATTCCAGACCCTTATAAAATTTTAATGCGTCCTTATCTCTCCCTCTTCCTCTCCTTATCGCTGTATAGGGTCGGTAAGATGTTATGTTTCATTCCTTATCAGCTTATTGGCATGCGTCTTAAACAAGCTCTTTTGTTAGGTCTCTTCCCTTGTCTATAATAATATCAGCCCTGTATTATATACTGTCCCACTGTTGGGCACGGGCCTCCTCTACTACTGAGAGGGATTAGGCCTTAGTCCACCACACTGGCCTAGTGCGGATTGGTAGACTTCACACACCCTCGAAATTCTATGCATGCAGGTTTGTATATGTTTGTATATTATATAATGTATGCAGGTTTCCTCACGATGTTTTTCTTCACCGTTAAAGCAAGCGATAATTCACAAAGAATACACACATAATTTTTTAGAAAAATCAGAGACCTGTGCCCTTGGGATTAAAAACCTGCGGACATTCGTCTCGGCAGTCCGTTCCACAACTAACTAGGCTATCGCCGCTTTTTAGGCTATCGCCTTGCCCTGTACTTTAAGCATATCAGTGGCGAACATATGGCAGCGAAGCTTCCACACAGCCAGATTCCTACCGGCTTCCCTTTCGTAATTTCTATAAAATCTGATTATCATTACATCGATATCCACACCGCATTTATGCATATTATTAGAACTTAAAAGCTGTATCGGGTTCTCTTTCGAAATTCAAATTTCATCAAATGTCATCCTTCGCCACTGAATTATATTAGTTTTGTATATTTTTTAAGAAACTTCTTAATAAAAGTTTGATACGTTTTTAGTTTATCTTCTAGATTTCCTTTCTTATTTCTTTGATTCTGAATAATCTGCTTTTATCGAGCTCCGAATTTTCAATCTAAATACGAAGTATCACACACTCGTTAATTAAAACCAATTCTTTATTATCGTATTGTATGGATTAGACAATGTGTTAATGACTATGACTTCTCATCAGTCCTAGTTTACTATTTCAATTTATCAAACATGCACTGCTTTTTATGACTAAGTTACGATAAATCCATGTGGAAATATAGTACTTAATTTTATTGCCTAGGTCACCCCGTATTTGTGTTAAATGCTCGATATATAGTTGAGTCATGGAAGCACAAGTCAACCAGCTGGCAACACTTGACTTTTCGCACTCACTGAGGCATGAGTTGCAAAGTGATGTAAATTAAAATATAACATTTTCTCCACATTTTATACATATTTTTTTAAGAAAATGACTTTCTAAAATATTTTAAAACATGTAACGTTTAATTATATAAGACAATAATATGATATCATAAACCTGCTTTACTCGAAATAAACGTGTAGAAGTAAGCATACTGTTGTACTGGTTTACTTAATTATATGGCATTTTATATTGTTTAAAAAAGATGTTTTTAGTTTCTGATTTTTAGATTTTATTTCATGTTTTACGTTATTCCTTCGTATGCTTGCTTAAATTATATACTTTTATAGGGTCTAACTGTCTGTGTATGAAAAATATCGCAGATTTTTTTTTGGAAATTGAAACATTAATGAATTATACATACAAACCTATTTATTTTATTTACTCCGTGAATTGGTGAAATCCGCATAAAAATACGTTCAGTAGTTTAAAATTTGTCGCATGTATACAGACTTGGGGAGACTTTGTTTTTTACTATATATAGAAAATATACTAAAAGCAAATGGCCACAGAATAATGCACATTTTAAATAAAAAGCAATAATTGTAATCAATTTTGTTTGTTCTTCTATTTAAAATGGTTACAAAAAGAGAATTTATATTATATTGTGGAGTTAGTTAAGAGAAACAATCGCCAAAATTTAATTTAATTTTTCACATGAAAGTTGAGTTGATCTAGTATCGCAACTAATCTAAGTTTTTGTCTTACGACAGTTGGAAGCGGGTGCAGTATTGGTATCGTAAACATTTCACTATGTCAATGCCATTATGGTTGTAAATCTTATGTAGGCCGATACCTTGAACATTTTCTAGTGATGTGGCAGATTGAAACAAGATTTTTAGATTTGTTGACGAAATATTAAAAGAGGCTGATGTTTCCGAACATTGATTTTAATAAGTGAATAAATTTATCTTAAGGAAAGGATATTAAACTAAACTATATAAAGTGATTAGGTATAGCTCAGTGTTAAATTTAGCGTCTTACAATGGAATTTTGATTTCTTTTGGAATGGCTTGGAAATAATGGATAGTACTGAAAAATTTTAATCTTATTCTGGGGTCAAAACTACCTAATAAATAATGCCAACTTGATTAAACTAAAAAGTACTTAGAATTCGAAGTCTAAGGGCCGTATTAACAAATCAATCTCGTCTTGAGAAGGATCTTAAGTAGACAAGTAGACATTTAATGTATTCAACTATTTACTAAAGCAGTTATTTAAGAGCGTGTGATAAACAAAACTCAGCTGTCATGATACGTCATATTCTGTGACTTAAAACAACATTTGAGATGTTGTTGATATGTTTTTATTATATAGCAATCATCTTAAGATACTGATTATAATTTGACAGCGTCTCAGCTTATATCGCACTTCAGAACGAAACTGTGTTGTATTTATTAATACGGGCTTAAGATCAGAGATGGTTTTTGGGAGGCGAACTGGACAACAGTCCGGGACCTCGTGCTTACAGAGGCCTCGCCGGGGCCTTGGCGGGCCTATTTTTCATGATATTAACTGTTAAAACTGAGAAACTATTTTTTCATTCGCCCGGGACTTCACGTCGTTTTTTTTTTGCTTTTGGCTGGGGCCTCGCGTCGTTTAGATACCCCACTACTGAAGATAAATCTGTTACATCACTAAGCTTGACAAAAACAATGACACGTACAAATATGAATATTGCATTTACATTGTAACTAATGAAGTCACTAGACATTAGTGTTCTGTGATATTTTTTGTGAGAACGTGTACGCAATTATATACCTAATATAGCGAAGTGTGCTTACCAAAATCGTTTGGCCATTTGTGTGGATTTTTACCTTGTTACTATTAGAATCTATTAATGCCGTACATTGCATTACTGTTATAAAAACCTAAATAAATTCAATAATCCTACACCTATAATTGTTTGACTCGATAATCAATTGGTGTTTCATTTTGTACTCTCAATATTTATTTATAAGAACTATGTGGAACTTTTGACCCGTATCCCTTAGGCTCGAAACAAATATTGCAAATCACAAAAACATTTACCTTAATGCGAATAACCTGCAGTCTTCCGTTTTACTATTTCTCTATCGCCCGCTGAGGTAAAAAGGTTCTCGAATGTGACTTATACGCGAAGCGACTTACGCTGTGGCTTAGATTTGGTTAAGTGCGTAAATTTTTGGTTGGCAACCTCATGGATAACAAAATTCACAAAATAGAAATAACTTGAATATAAATCGGTTATTTGAGTGAGTATTGTGACCTAGATTTAAACTTATAAATCGCCTGCCGAAATTTAAAAACATCTGAGCCCTGTAACATATATTTAAGGTATTTATAAAACAGAAACAATTGCCTAGTGATATGGGACTATACTATTGACAGTAAAGATTTTTTGTAAATTGTTTAATGCTTTTACCTGAAAAATATATTTTCATCAATTTCAATCGTTCGTTGTAAACGTTACATTGCCACTAATTCTTCTTCAGTTTTTGGAAGTCCACTGCCGAACGTAGGCCTCGCCCATATTTCTACTACGACTACTAATTTAATAAACATAATTGTAAGTATTATGTTACTATAAATATTAAAGGAAAATTACAATGCTTTAAAGTGGATTATCCCAGTTCAATAATATCTTTTCTCTGACGTTAATAGTCAAGTGGTTTTATTTACAGTACAAACTCCAACAGACTAGATAATAACAAGTGTACTCGATATTGAGTCATTCGCAAAAAATCACCAGTCATTGACTACTACGGTATCCGATGTAAACATGGTAACCAAATCTTCATTTTTATGTATTTTGAGTTTATTGGAAAATTTTATGGGCTTTATAATCAATTGTAAAAATATCAAAAATCTAGTTTAAAAAGTATCATTTAAGTTTACAGGCCTTTATGTTATCTTTATGATACTAAAAAAAAATATTGTTGCCATTTATAATATTTTGTAAAACATTGTTGCAATGTCCTCTTGTCTTGTTTTACTGGCAACAACTCTCTAGTTCGCTCGAACGCCGTGCTTTGTCATTGTGTTTCTCAAAATAAATATTACCTATAAATTAAGATCCAATCATTTATTATGCCCTATAAAAGTAACACTTTAATAATGTCTTTTTTTATGCATGTGAGGAATCTACCGGTGCTTAGAATGGTGTTTACTGGTTTGACAAAAGGGATCAAGAAATTAAATCGTCAATGTACATAATATATTAATATTTTTACTAATAAAATTTGTAGTACATTTTGATGAGTAATCGATCTATTTATGGATAATAGTATTCTTTTAGATTTTTTTTAGTAAGTACTATATAACTGCATTGCAATATTTATCGAATAGTGCGAGATGCGTGGTAATCCTAAATGAAATGTTCCAAAAACAGATCAGTGTTTTTATTAAGTTTTACTTCGAATACGATAAACGTCAACGATTTGTCGGAATTCAATTCAGCCTATATAATAGTCGATTATATTGTCAACAATGGAAGGTTTTTTAAATCCGATTAAAATGGCCATAACGTGACAACGCGATCCGCTGTGAAAGTGTTAATGTTTCCTTTTTTGTCAAGTATATTCTGTTTTCGTTTTATTATATTATACGGGATTTTTCCTAGATACCAAGTCGTAGTTGGTCATAATATTTTCAAGGATATGTTTTTACAGATATTTGCGGTAAAATTGCATATATATAAAATTGTTTTATTGCTTTTAGTCAATTTTAACAGCGTGCATATAAATATATAAACAAAGGATAATCTGCATAACATTCATTACTTACTTGGTCGTTATTATATTTATAACTCTCAATGGAAAAACAGCGGTAATATAAGCTTAAGGTAGTAGTAGTTAGTTTTAGTAGTTAGTTAGTTAGTTTTTCCCTCTCTTGAAACCATGCCGTGCCCGACAGGGTCCACGATTACGTCACGTGTATTAAAATGTAACATCTATTGTATAAAATGATTGTGGAGAGCAAATAACTTTGAATTTGAATTTGAAAATTGAAGGTGATTATAATCTTAAGAAACATTGTAGGTCATAAAACCTACAATATTACTCCAAACAAGAACAATAATCTAAAAAATAAAATCGCTACCTCCTTCATCAAAATCCACACATAAAGATACAACAAATAGACATGATGTGCGTATTATCGGCAAATGATTATCACCTCTTGCCGAGAAATCGTCGCCTCGCTTGGCGGGGGGCCGAGCCAAGAAATACGGAAAATTCTACTTCAAAACGGACACTTGTTTCTGCAAAGATAAGTTTAGTTTGTAATTAGTATATCCTGTACATATTTGTTGAGATAATGTTTATAAAAGATGATATTTAATAAAGCTAATTATGTTAGGTGTGAGAGAGGAAACATTTAGTTGATATTAGAACTTATAGTTATGTCAACCGAAACTGCAGTAGAAACCTAAACGGGGTCTTCATCTAAAGGCACACTTGACAAGAGCCTAGGATCTGCAAAATTGTATAGACTAGTATAACTATTCGAATATAGGCACTGCTAACGAAATTGTACCAGATTTGACATAAATTTCTATCACATAAAATATGTACGTATAAGTAAATTGTTATTTCGTATACACATACATCACGCCTTTATCTTCGAAGGGGTAGGCAGAGGTGCTGCCAAGGCACTTACTTTTGGCCATTTTTGTTTCGTCCCATGATGTGATAGAGCTTATCGCCATGTCGGACAAATATTGCAGACTCCGGTCTGATATTGAGAAGAAACATTCCACCCGATATCACTTTACCCGCCCCGAGATTTGAACCCGAGACATCAGAGAGGTAGTTCTACACGCAATACAAGGTAATTTCATAAGATTTGAAATAAGTTTAGGAAAAAAACATAATTTTCATTTTGTTTAAACAGTCCGAATAAAAAGAGATTTTTTGATATTCAAATGTCTTGAAATTAACATATTAATCTTGAAGATATTTTAATGTTGCCCAAAACAAAAAGGTAAAACTAAGAGCGTGACCGCTTTGATCGTACCATGACGTAAACAATTGCATGAAATTAAAATTGTATTTCAAAACGTAAACCTTTTGATGTTCTTCTTGCGTGAAATATTGGAATAGACGTTGTAAATTCTTTGTATTTAGGCATAGAATTGTTTGTACATGCTCTTCGATTTTAATACGAAGTTTTGTAGGTATTGTATTAAGTTCCTCAGCCTTAAATGTTAACACGCTTCCCTGAGCAAAAATAACATAATATTTTTAAAATAATATCTTTCTTATTGTTATTTTTTTTATTATGTGGATATTATTTCATTTATTAAATAATGAAAATGGCAGAAAATTGTGGATTCCGAGCGTCTCTAAAGTACTCATTATATTAGTTTGCAACTAACACCATAGAAAGACAATTTAATAAGCAATATTTGAGTAGTTTAAAATTTTCAGAAAGACTTTTTTTTTTCAGTCATTATTCGTAAGTTTTGATCTTGGCGTGCTCAAGACTGTTTGTTTGAGGGACAGCCTTAATAGACAATATTTATGACAGTTGATAAAGCAATTTTAGCAATGTGTAATGTTCTTCGGCGACAATTTGACAGCGTTTGCGCAACGCCTTAGTAAGTATAAACTCTGTATTTAAAATTAGTATTGCGCGATTCACCACCGATATAATCAACTAATCCAAAAAATATAGATACCTTGAAATATATAGAAATTTACTCATTAGCAGTCTAAAAAATATCTGATATTCGATTTTACTAAATTATCCGTGTCCATGTTTTAAGAAAATTCTGTGAGTTATGAGGGTGTGAAATGCTTTTTTTGTTTTAAATTTTAACTAAGGTGTCCGTTTAGTTTAGGCATCACTAATAATAAGTACTAAAATCCGAACGAAACATTCAAGATTTAGCGTTAAGTAGTCAACCTACCTCACTCTAAAGAAGCCCACACAATCTCAAACAGGGTCTTCTTGCATACTTACCAATAAATATACCTTCAAACGGCATTTCCATACGTTTCCGAGATGTTGAGGTAAAATAACATATAATATGCATATCAACGTAAAATCATATTTATTCATTATGATAAAAAGGTTATATTGAGCGGGACTGGGACATTACGGATTTGCTGAGGATATTTGCTTGAAGTTATGCTGCCCTAGTAGTATCACGTGTGTTCGCCTACGGTTATATTGGAGGTGTTTTTTTTTTAGTTCAGACCCTGTAATCAACTTTGACGGAAAGCTGCGAAGGGTATACTGGTTTCCCCCCGGTCTATCGACTGCAGGGTTCTGGAGGAAAGTGGGAAGGGATAAATGGGAAGAAAGTTTGGGGGAAGGATAAGGAACCATCTTACGATGGGCGAACGAGAAAGGGCCAGGGAATGTTCGCGAGCCCTTATAGGCATCCACGTGAATTGGTAACCATGAGGTATACACACTTAAGTGTGTGCCTAGGATCGCAGCATAATGTCTCCCCACGCATGGGCGTGCTTTCGGTATAGAAGCCGAGCACACAAGAATTGCCTCAGAAGGGATATTGGAGATGTAAGGAGTCTCTTAAAAGTACGTGGGTAGGTTATTGCTTGCCTACTGTGGTACGGTGATTGCTGTCAACAAACAAAGTGGATTACTGATGTTTTGGTGTTTCAAGAATATTAAAGCCAGTGTTTATTGGGTATTTGATTTGATATATATACATATGATTAATGAAGCGTGATGGTATTATGTACCTACTTTATATTGTAAAATTCAGGATTTTAATAAAACTGTTCAATGTTTATAGGCGCGTGAATAAGCTGTTCCTCTTATCATTAATAATAAATGTGGTATTTTGCGCCATTGGCCGGCATAGCAACCACGACCGACGACGACCTCACAGTAATTACGAGCTAAGAAGCTATAAAAATAATTTTATTATCATTCTTAGATTACACTTAGGCTCTATCAAGTTTTCCGTTTTGCCGAGTAACTATAAAAAATAATTATTTCATAATCGTAACCTGTTACAAACAGGACGTACAGGACATTCTATATAGATAGAAAAAGGATATGAAAACCGTTAGAGATGATTTCGTGCCGATTGCGCAACCCGCAACTTTGTCATATATGGGTCAGAGTCCCGTTGGAGTATTAAAAATGTTTACGCTATGAATTTGTGAAAAAACTCTAATGAAGCTTGCGGTTAAGTGGTCAGTGGTATTATGACTGCAAACTGCACGTTTTTGCATTGCAGATTGATTTGAAATGTCTCTGGAATTCGCGTCTCCGTGTGGAAACTGGAAAACTGTCTTGGAGACCAGAACGATTTTAAAACTTACTTAGTCTAGTATTATTGATGTGACAGTCAAGTTCTTAAAGTTGACATATCGTTGGTGGATAAAAACCCCGAAATAAAGAGAAGATAAAAAAAGTACTAAAAGTGCCAAGAGTTATCGGTGTCATAGCGATTACGATCGATAAACGATTCTATTACTTATTTTCTTATAGGGGACAATAATTATAGTAAAACAGTTACCATCCTCGACTTGTTCATGCGAAATTCGATTATGTTCCTATAAATCGTTTTTTCAAAGATACTATCTCTTAAATTACTTGATTTAGAAAGAAGCGATTCCTTAATTCCAACGATTGATAATTCAAACGTGATATTGTAGTGATTATACCACTTTGAATGTTAAACTATTTTTTAGAATTCTCTTTGGTATTCTTAATAACACTGAATCAATTGAATGCCGTGTAGAGTCTGTTAATGTAATTAGTTTTTGAAGTTAATAGTAAAAGAGATAATAGAGAGGTCAACTTTAACTGGTCATATTTTGGACAGTAATATATTTTAAAAATATTTAAATCTTAATGCCGAATTTTGGAAATAACGATGGCTTAAGTCTATGCTAAACTGAAAACATAAAGCGGCGATAGCCTAGTTACGAGTGGAACGGACTGCCGAGACTAATTTTCGCAGGTTCAAACCCAGCTGCGCGTACCTTTAGCTTTTCTAATGTTATATGTGTTTTCTTTGTGAATTATCGCTTGCTATAACGGTGAAGGAAAAGATCGTGAGAAAACCTGCATACCTGAGCGGTTCCTAATAGGAATTTAGAGGGTATGTGATGACTACCAATCCGCACTAGGTCAGCGTAGCCAACTAATTGTAGTAGAGGAGGCTCGTGCTTAGCAGTGGGTCAGTATAGGATACAGGACTGATATTAATATATTCTCAAAATGAAAAAAATCAAGAAATTCATGGATGTTTCATCATCACATTCCTTTCTTCCAACTTGAACCCATTTGACTCGTGAGTCATCTATTTTTAGCGGCAATAGCCAAAATTAAGTTAACGAACAAAAAGCCACAACAATAAAATTTGTTTCACACACGTGTTTGTGGAAAAAACTTACGTAGCGCCGGAGCGTATTTTCAAAAGTTTGCTAATTCAATTTATTTTGGATGAATCATTTCGATGTCATGAATGTGGAATTTATAGTTTTTATGCTAGATGAGACAGGTTTCAGGCTTTTTCTGGACCTAGACCTTTATTTTAATGGTCATTTGTTAGACTTTCTCAGCCATAGGTTAAACTGAGTATTTAAAGTTTTAAGTACCAGCAATATTATAAAAGACTGTCTCGATGGTGTTATATTACATGCGCGGTGCGGCAGCGTTCTGAGGTCCTGGGTTCGAATCCCGAGTCAGGCAGTGATATTTAGGTTTTACTGCTCAGTATCAGCCCGGAGTCTGGAATTTGCGCCCGATATGGCGGTATGCCTCTATCACGTCATGGGACGGAACATACTTGGCGAAAAGTGGGTGCCCTGGTTGCGCCTCCGCATACCTCTTCGAGGATAAATGCGTGATGTTTGTGGGTTATGTAATTAGAACAAAATAGGAACAAAATAAAATATGAAATGTACATTCTTTATTAGTTAGGCCGTAAACTCACATTTTTGACCGCTACGACCGCGTCGGACCTCAGGGTCACGAGTCTTGGCCAGAATGTTAATAAAAATTGATTAAACTTCAAATCAATAGGCCTATAGTTGAACTAAAATCCGTGAAACTATTAGCAGAGTACAATTACGCATTTCGCCACAAATGATCGTCAAGCATGATACATGCGTGTTGTGGGCGTGTGCGCTTGGTGGGGATTTCAAAAAAGAACTAAAAAAAATTATTAAACCTCACATTTTTTTTTTCAAATTGGCTGTGCTATAAACTGTGTTTTGATGCGTACTTTATTTATATTTATTATAACTTGCCGCAACGATATCAAAATTTGAATTTAACTAGTTGAAGAACATTCTTTTGAAAATGTAGGTATGTAATATCAAAAACTTTACTTTTTTGTAGGATTCGTTTAAAATAAATTAATTATTGTACTACAATTCACATAGCTAATTATTGCTGAAGGAAGTACTACTATAAATATTATACCTATGAAGTTTTGGTAATTGGTATTTCCGACATTTTTTATTTAATTATACGAAAATTATACTCGTCTCAACCTTGGCCCACCAATAATGTGTAAAGGAAACCGCGAAGGCCTAAATTCAGTTCGCAATTCTTAACCTTGTTCAGGACTAAATAAAGACGGAGGTATTTTTATGTAATATTTTATAAATATTAATGCTTATTGTTATTTAACAATGATATATTTGTTCATTAAGGTTATTTACGAACCAAAATGTTATAGAAGTACCTACCTATAGCTATACGTGTTGGACAGAAAATCAGTACCAGAAATATGTATTTTTTATTATTACTAAATATAAAAAACATTTTTGATTACCTCTATACGGGATCGGGGATCTTACAAGGGTAACTTTAAAGCTACCTAACGTTGTTAAAGTAATTAAATCCAGACATAACAAGCATTGCCTTATTCAAAACTTTTCAGCGACACGTGCATAATTTCTCCGTATGCTAAATCGATGTAACGCTCGCGCGGCGGACGGTACGGACCACCAATAGACGCCCAAAATTACCAATTCGTTCTTTATGAACGGTTGGCGCATCAACGGAACTGTTGTGTTGCACACGCAAGTTCTTAGAGGCAGCGTGCGAACAGGCCACACAGGCACTCAATACTCAGTAGCTTTAATCAAGCTCATGCCTGGACAGTCTACAAAAATACAACTAAATATATAATCGTAGATACGGAGGGATATTGTTTACTGTTTAAATCAGGAACGTTCCAAATTTGAATTTTAAATCGTGAAAAATTTTGCGATTGCGCAATATTACTATATAAAGTGATATTTGGTACTATAAATAGCCGTTATAAACACCACATCGCAATTAGCAATTCAAATGCAATATATGAATATAGGGTTTAGTTATTTATACTCAAACAAAATGTCGCGTAAAATTGCTTCTCATGGTTAAAACAGCGTTGCGGCTTCATTTTGCGTTAGATTATACAGCGCCATATAGAAGAAATACACAACCTATAACGTCTGTACTTAAACCAGGAAATTGTCTAAGTACCTACTAGTACTAAGGACATCAACACAAAACCTCTCATTTAATACCACTCCTGCATTACGAAGTCATTACAATGTAAATTCACCAGACCACCATTATGGTGACCGGAAGCGGTGGGACGAGGGGGCAGGTAGGCCGGAAGTGACGTCATGTGCGCATGCGCCGATCCGTGAAGCCCCGCACTGTCGGCCGTCCTGTCCGTTTTTTTATCAATTTATCATATTCTAACGGTTATAGGGTCAATGGCAGATGCTTAATTGAGTATTGTGTGGTGAATTTTGTTTTTTCATTCCTATTTAGATAGCCAACGCTAACGGTCAGAGGAAACATTGCAGCGGTTTTTTGTTGAGAGTAAATGCTTTTCAATGTCTTAAATTAAATGCGAGGTTGCATTCGTTAATACTTGAAGCGTAATTTATTATAGCATGTGTTATTACCTCTAGTCAATGCAAATTTCAATCTGATTAAAATTGTATACATATATAGCATTTGCTAGCTGTCTGTGTTTAAATGTGTAATTGATGAAGATAAAATATAGTCTATGATTATCACATTATTGTGAGGAATAGTGCCCTTCCTTAGATTATTCTGGATTTTTAAATCACATACTTTTTATTATTAAAAAGCCTTTGCCAGACAATTGGCGAATTAACGCATCTTCTCATGATTCCTGTAGCAATTTCCATACTATTCCACCTGTGTGGCTTTTTCCACTTACAAATACCATGACAATAGACACATCGAGCAATTTATAGTATAGGATGTACAATAATAATTTCCTTGTCGATTGTCATGGATTCCGTGACGGAATGCGAAGTCGGGAGGTCCCGCGGGCCGAACGGGACCCACAATTAGACCCCAGGGCGTACCGAGGAATGTGGCACCTCTTTAAAAGAATTCTGCATGGGTAGCAATTACGGGAACTTGGATAAGTTTGCGCGTTTAAGTAAAATTGTTTGCATGTATTCAATGGGGAACGTATATTTATGTTGAAAGTTTAAATTCTGTGCCAAGTTCCAAAGGGTTGTTTAATTGACAATTTTAATTGAAAAATATACTTCATTTGTATTATCTTACTTCTTACTAATATTCGTATCGATTTTGTAATATGGTAGATCCTTTATGAGTTGTTCTTTGTTCTTTGTGAGTGTACGTACCACCTATGTCTATCTATTTCTGCAGCCAAACAGCAGTATTTTTTTATTTATTTTTGATCGCTTTGTATGACGAGACGAGCTTGCCGTTCGCCTGATAGTAAGCGACACGACCGCCCATAAACAGAAGAAAGACAATCTAACACCTTGAATCACAAATACATGAGATGTTAAGTCTTATTAGGTCCAGTAGTTACACTGGCTACAATGTCCTTCAAACCGGAACACAACAGTGACACACTAATGCTTTGCAGAAACAGACATTGCGGTGGTACCTACCCAGGCAGACTCACAAATATAAAAGACGTACTACAAGTAAAATCCAGCAGTATCCAGGTCCATTTTGGTTTAGACAGTACTCTTCTATAACCTCTGACAAGTTTGTAGGACATTGTAACGTATCTTCAAATATATTAATAAAAACGAATAAAAAAGAAATACAAATATTTCTGCACATCTGCGTGGGAGTCCATACGCAACGATTTGCGTAGGCTATTGCGAAGATTGGTCAACAATATAAAAATCCAAATAAGTGAATACAAACGACGTGGAAAGTTACCTCAGATAGCACAATGGTTCCGACACAATGAAATTAGTGAGGCAATACGTCATTTTGTAACGTTATGGTGTGTTATGGGGAATGTTCAGTATATGTCCTAATCAGTTGACATTTAAGTCGTATCTGAACAACTCAATTTAATTCGAATATATGTACTTATATCTGTAATCAGTAGACTTTTTGTGTCGTATTTCACCAACTCAGTTCAATTCGACTTAATTGTTTTTAATGATTTCAAATTTGGAACGTAAATCTTTTCTAATTATTATGACGTGTTTGATTTTATATAAAGAGAAACGAAGCAAGACTCGTGTTACAATAAATATATGGTTCAGAGGTGTAATACAAAAGTAACATGACAAACAAGTAATTTAAAATCAGGCTGTCACAGATTCTATTTTTTTTTCTAAGTTTACAAAAAGGTTCTAATAGTATGTACTATGATTGCGTGGCCGACATCGTCATTTATTATCGATTGATCAAATTTTACGTACTCTACGTAAATGTGCTGCTAAAAACTGTATATGACACAACTCTTCTCATAATTTTGAAACCGAAATAATATGAAATCAGGTACAATTTAAATTCCTTCGTCAAACAATGCAGGTGAGCATTCATTTTTATATTTTCTACGTGGTTTTGTAACACCACAGCGGAACGCATCTCTCCGGTCCACAGCCCTCCATTTGCAGGGTCACTGGAGTGAGAATTTGAATGGAATCATTAAACTTGAAGCATTGTTGGTGACCAGTACCGATTCTTCAACATTTTCTAGTCCAGTTAACGAAACACAATCGTCGGAAACTTGCGAAATAGATGAAAATAATAAAGGGTAGGCTCTTAAACAAAAAATATCTATGTTCTAATTTCAAATATAAGCAGTTTAAAAATAAAGAAATTAACACAAAAGGCTATCGTGTATGAATGTAAGGTAAGTATTCTATTAATTGTAAAATCTTAAACAAATATAGATTTCCTAGAGATATTTGTGCAGACAATATATCTAAAGATGCAATTGACGGTTACATTATTTACGACTTTCCGTCACGCTGTGATACACAATTACTTGTACATGATATAATTATCATGAAATATGGAGTTGCTAAGTCAGGATAAAAACAGCCGATACCTGGCAGATATCTACCAGCTGGTGTTGAATAAAATGTAAGGGCTTATGTACACAATTCTTTTTAAACGCGCGTTTTTGTACGCGCATATATTTTGTACTGTACTTAGATCTTAACTGCAATGTTTACTGCGCCTTAGTTACGTTTAGAATACCTCTTTGATGAAGAAAAGTTTGAATTACAAATTACAATGTGGCGAGATCTTATGCTCGTCACCATAAGACGTACGTAAGTCTTAGAATACTTCACATAATACCAATAAATATGCTAGATGCAAATATCCTTCAAAACGAAACAAAGCATGCATATTACTTAAACATTGCAGTGACATACTCAGACCTTAGCATTTCTACCACCAAGTCAAAGTAAAACAACATCAAGCCACTTTCATAGGCTAACAGAAGCCATCATACGTTAATTTTGCTGGTTAGTAATATAAAACGCGTAAGCTAAGTTCTTAAAACAGCCGTGTGCAAAGGCTTTATACGAAGCCGCAAAGGAACGGATATAGCAGCTGGCGGGGCTATTGTCTCCCATAATGTTCGGTGATCAACGCGCGCGCACAGCGTGACGGTGGGAGCGCGGCTTCAGGTTATCCGGATATTCATAATTTTCAACGCACCGTGCTCTACAGATTTAAATATGGTGGTTTTTCAACGGTATTTAAAGTAGGGAAGGTTTAATTTCTTAAACCTTACGTGTTACGTTTTTTTATTGCTTTGAATGACTAAACGAGCTTGCCTTATGGTAAGTGATACGACCGCCCATACTCAGTGAAAACAACATCCAACACCTTTCAAAGTATTGTTTGGTATTCCACTGCGCTCGCCATCCTGAGACTTAAGATGTTAAGCCTTATTATGTCCAGTAGGTTAACTAGCTACTATGTTATTGAAACCGGAACACAATAGTACACACTGCAGCTTGGCGGCAGAAATATACATTGCGGTGTTGCGTAGCGTAGATCGATGAATAAATGGGTATACATAGTTTTGTTACTTTCGATCACTAAGCGCTATATCAGCGCGGCTCAAAACACCTCTCTCTAACCCAGCCACACTCAACCTTTTTTTTAAAGGGGCCACAAAAACGTTTCTGTCTTGATGCGAGGGCCGCAAAAAAAATTTGTTGTTAATAAAAACCTAATTCAAAATTGGAAATGTATTAATTATTATTATTGAAAAAAGAAAAGCTGGTCACAATAAAGCCAGCTATACAATACATGATTTTCTGATGGGTGCAAAATTTAAAAACTTATGGCTGTTCTAACCTAATCGATATAAGACAGCGTTAAAGAATACTTATTCATATTTCCTCTTAACGAATGTATTACTATTATATGTACCTCCTGGTATAAAATCCTAAAAAACAGGATGTGCAAAAACGTATTTCCTTTTGACGCTGAGAACTTTTATAGACTAACGCGCATTGACCACTGACGATCACGCATCATTATAAATATGAATCATTATCATAGAAATATCTTGGTAAAAATGAAAATATTTTATAGATTCAACTAGATGTCACAAGCGGACTGATATTCTCGAGGTTTTTTTATTTGGTATGCCTAAATTATGTTATATAAAAACCTTTATATGGTTTCAAGACAAACTTATTTTATAATTTTATTTATGCTATGCGGTCTATATTTATAATTCTACTGAATTTCCTCCGAATTATAATGTACCGGCACTAAATAGTAATCACGATTTAATTTTTTTTTTATAAAATAACATTCTTCATATCTGTTACAAGGTTCCTCGGATTTAAATTAAATTTTTCCATATATCACGATCGTGTTTGAAAAACGTATGCGCACGCGATCATATTTCGTAAGGTCAATCACCTCACTAATATGGCCAAACACTTAGCACAATAAATACTTTAGAATGGCGCATTTTGCTTGCTTTGAAATGAATTTTAGAACGAACATTCCTCATAACATCTAGATCACTAGAGAAAAAAAAAATTAAATTAAAAATTATCAGAGGTTCTTAAATTAGACTGAGCCTGTGTCTTGAGAAACTAATTAATCCTACTAATATTATAAATGCTAAAGTTTGTGAGGATGGATGTATGTTTGTTCCTCTTTCACGAAAAAACTACTGAACGGATTTGGATGAAACTTTACAGTAATATTGGTTATACATTAGAATAACACACAAGCTACAATTTATAATGATTTTGTGTAATTTGGTCATAACATAGCGATACATATCAAGTAAGTCGGAAAAAAAAATATCCCAGGAAACTCCTTCACGCGGGCAAAGCCGCGAGCAAAAGGTAGTATGGGATATGTTGTTAAGCACGCATTAGAGAGCGTTTATATTTTGTATTGACGTGTGTGGGTATATTTATATTAAAAACACACAAAATAATATCATCGGGGATAGTACAATATCGTGTACTTACAAAAAAATCAGGGAAGAGATAAACATGAAAGTGTCGAAGATTTATTCCCGTTTTGACTTTTTTCGTCATTTACGCGGGTTGTTATTATCCCAGAGGCCCGACGATATCCAACTTTGTCATAGTAACTTTCTACTGATATGACATTATGATAAATATGTGAGTCACCTGATATTCGAGTGATCAAAGGCCATAAACACCTACATGCCAATTTCACCAGGATTGTGGGAGCGTTGCCAAATTTTTGAGAAAAGGAATGCTGGGTTAGGACTTGTTTGGTTTTCTGAATCTCCAATAATCTTTAACCACATGTGAGACATCTATCGTAAAATAGGTCGATTAGGATGCAGGGGGGGTTAATAGGAATGACATTTACGAAAACGATTCCGATAAAGTAAACATGATCAGCGTAAAAAAATTAAAGAAAATGAAGTTTTGATTACTGATATTAAGTTTGTCTAGTAACAATTCCGATCTGTTCGTTTCTATTCACCCCATTTTGCCGACACTAAGGTCACATAGGTCTTCAAGTAGACCAACAATTCTTACAGATGCCAGTCAAAGCTACTCTGCCACCATTTTAGGTAATTGGCCAGTCAAATTCAATGCCCTGATCTAGACTCGTTAATTTCTAGTCTAGACTGGTCCCTAATAAGGCATATTGTTAGTGCTTGAAATGTATAAATAACTAGCAACAATATGAGCTGGACTTTGTACTATATCCTAAGCGGTGTACAATAACGGGCCGCGGCCTTATTCCGACAATTGTTTACTTTTTAATTCGTGATGGAAAAGCTCGATCTTTTTTGTAAATATAAAAAAGAAATACTATAGTATTTTTTTTTTATTTTGCCCGTTGCCTTTAGCCTATAGTGCAAGCTGAATTATTTCTCCCAAAGACACGACACACTATTTTCTGCAGGCACAATGGTTTTTTGCAAAAAGAAATTTATTGTATTATAGAACTAAGTAATATACTAGAAAATATATATTACTAATTATTTTATTAATATAAAACCAACATTTCCCCGTCACATTTGAAAACCCCCTCTTTTTTATTACAAAAGACCACACAGAATACAAAAAAAAACAAGAATACATAAAAAAAAACATATTTACGAACCCACTTTGTTAAGATTACCAAGAATATAGTTTAAATGTAAAAACTAGACCCAGAATAGGTCTTTGGTGCCGTGTTCCCATCAAACAGGTGCGCGAGGATAATGACGTACTAGCAGCGGCCAAGATCTAAATGAAAAAACCTCACGATCGAGCTGTTTTGTATCAAACAGTGTTCTGTATATTATGGGCGATTTTTACAATGTTTCAACAATCGATATCGGTGAATATTATATAAAAAAAAATATCAATGAAGATGAATTTAGTAAAATGTTAATTACTTAAGAAATTATAATAATACGTTATGGAAATAATCTAAAATAACTTGTGTGTGGTAAAAAACAAGTTTTAAAATTTTAATTACATTAAAAAAAAACTCTTTTTATAGTCGAGTAAAAATATTGATGACGTTATTAATAATTTTCGCTATCACATTATTTCATAAAGTTAATGGAAATCGTAGATTCTGTTTTTTTGGTAAAATTTAAAAAAAAATATTTTGTAGTCAGTGCTATCTACGACTAAATGAATACTAAATAATAAATTCTGTTACAAAGCTTTTAAAATACTTATAATTTTTCTTTTAATTTTACGTCATAACACTAAACTATGAAAAAAAAACAATTTAAAAACGTAAATCATTGCCAAAAAAAATATTCACATCAATCTAATATTATTGTTCCAAATTTAAAAAACTCATTGTTCTATTTTCAAATCCATAGACAATAGGTTTCACGAATTCCTACACGGATTGCTGGAAAAAATAAACTCAGACATAACGGGTTAAACATGAACCACTGGTTACAAGGTCTATTGACTTACAGAGTATTGTGCATTAAGTTATAAATCAATATTTATGTTGTAAATAACAGCTATAAAATAATTACAGTGGAAACATATGTTCGGATTGATAACCATCAGGAATAATCACTGTTTACATCAACTTGACTTTGAGGCTTGGTTGAGGTTGCGTAACACATAGTGATAAATGGACACCAAAAGTACAAGCTTATGCTTTTGGTCCATTGGCGTGATTACTGTGTTACATAAAAGTCTTGGTAAGTTCTTATGTTTATTTTGGTAAGCTATATATTTGATTGGCAAAAGAATGAGGTACTATTTCAGACGTTAGTGGCTCTATTGTATTGTGATTTAGAGTATACACTCCTTTCATCAGTTTTCTTTGTATTTAGTATCTAAATATGTATACGGATTGACTGGAAGAGATCGTTTTTTGACGATAAGTCGGTTTATTAACCAACTTAAAAAAAGGAGGTTATGAATTCGAAGTGAATGTTTTTTTTTTAATTTAATTGTATTTATTTTAATAAACTGTTTTTTTATGCATTCATTAATTCTTTCACGTAAAAGGAGATATAACGTAACAGAGTTTTTTTCTCAGTTATAATTAATGGTGATTTGAAAGAAGTGAAATCATCGGTTTAATTTAATAGCATTAGACAAAGAGCACTTGAGCACGCACAAACAAAACAAATGAGCCGAAATGTTATTTTAACGTGATCTCGTAAAGTTAACGGTGTGGTAAGTGAAAGCAGAGTAAATCTCGAAATGTATTAACAGACCACTTCGGATTGATCGCGAGTCAGATTTTATTTCGAATATAAAAAAACAATTAATGCATATCATAATTGGATCATGTTTAAGAATATTGACTATAATAATTGTAAATACGTAATATTTCAAGTTAAAAGTGCGTACAATAATATTATTAGTAAAAATACACAATAAAATATTCTGTTTTAGAATTAAAATAAGAAATAAAAAAAGTCATAACTAACTGAAAGACGATAAAATTGAATTATCTACCTGTGGTGTTTAAGCTATCAATCAATAATTAAGTATGTATAATATAAAATCCTAACCTAAAAATATTCCGACGGAACAATTAAAATGAAATCGAAGCGCTCGAACTTACTTCGTCGAGCTATACACCCAACTAAATATTCGAACTGGTGAAAAATTAATCACTGTCATGCGATTTTACAAATGAACGTCAAATTACGCACACCATATTGCACGAAAACTGATGGATTTTAGTCAGTAACGATGCAGCGTTGTTTTACACATAATTGATTTTACAACGGTTCTTTAATTTTTTAAATCTTTACTGGAGGAGATTAGCAGGTCTCCTCGTTGATTATATGTTCAGAATCAGTAAAGATTTTTAGAGTTGAATTGCGAGGTACTCTGCTGTCGTAGCGTGAAGGGTATAAAGTTAATTTTGAGTAAACATACTTTGTTTTAAGTTTATTGTATTTTGGTAGTTTTCATATAGATTTATGACTGTAACTATATTACTCCTTACAGTTAAGATATTATGTATGTATGAATGGAAAACGGTGCAAGCATATTATTGCTCGCACTAGATAACATGGCCACTTTTTTTTCCTATTATCCACCTAAACGAGGCATGAGATAGAGGAATAAAAGCAAACAAACCGCCAATAAAACTGGTAAAAAACATATATATGTTCACGGCTTTATCTCACAGGGTTTGGCAAGTATACTCCGGGCCGTCCGTATGCGCCGAAGAAGACAACCGCGGGTTTTGATTGGTATGCTGGTGTCGGGTATACAGGGGTTAGGGACTCGGTCCAACGCTCACTCGGATGATGTTATACTCCCGAGTGTCGACATTGGGCCGTAAGACCGGTGAAATCAACATAACCATTCCATTCACTCTCCAAATGTTGGAAGCGAAAACGTGTTTTTCCCCGCGAAAAGAAAAAAAAATTAAAAAGAAAGGGGTTAGCAAGGATTATTAAGCATCACGTGCTACGATCTTGACACATCTCTCTCGCCTCTTCCACATTCATAATTCGCATACATTTTCGATGGTAGGGTTACTTTTAACCTGCCCTTTTTGAAGATTTTCATTGTTCTATTTGCGTTCTTGCATGCCGCCCTCCAGCCGTACCATCCTCATTCGCTTTATAAATACGTGTCGTGGTTCTCTTGTAGTGAAAAAAATATGTAAATATGAATTAAAGATATTCAAAACTTACTGGTAGCTAGTCAATGAATATTAAACACATAGTTAAGACGCAGACAGATGCTGTATTACTCACCGCGTTAGTCATAAACACGTGAATTGAAAATAAACAACGCGTTACGCAAATTGTCTGTGTCTTTGAATTGGTCTATGGTTATACGGGGATTCTAGTTTTAGAGATCCTCAGTAACCATTGTTACAGAACTATAAACTTTTAGATTTCTGTTTGGTTGGTATCAGGTTATTTTTTGGTTGTATCTCTCAAGGAGCCATTTTTCAAATATTTATTATATTTTTCCAATATGCCATTCTTCTAACACTTCAGCGGTTTTAATGACAATTAATTTCCGTTAAAATTTTGACATATTGTCACTGTTAATTGGGCATTATAGAGGTCTTCTCACAAAAACATTAAATAATTGTAAGAATTGCGTATTCAATTTCTACCCTAAACATACAAACTTAGGCTCAACCTTTTCTTCGCTGGTAAAGTACGCGTTATCGCTACCATAACGTTTTTCACCAGTCTTACAGCCCAATGTCGACACTCGGGAGTATAGCATCATCCAAGCATTGGACCGAATCCCTAACGTCTGACCTAATGTACTGGCTAAATATGGTTATCTGCCTACCCTGGAAATGACTGGCGTGAATACATAAACAACCCTACATAAATACTGCATAATTAAGACAATTCCAATGCAGATCTCAGTGTAATGACCCCTACTTTTTGTCCGCGCCGTAGACTCTAAATCACGCTTTACAAATCGTAAACGTTTACACATGTCACATCGACACTGTCGTGTTGGTAAAACTGTCACGGATCGGACGTGCTACTATATTCCGTCGAATCTTCTTCGCTTTCGAGATTGCTTCGAGTTTGTTGGGATTTTGTTAATCATGTTTTCCAATAGATTTCGTAAGCAAGATACTTTTTTTTATTTGTAATTTGCGAATGGTTTGTCGAATCAAAGGTACGTAAGGTTTTTGTTTTCAATTTTATTTGCGTAAATATATTTTGCCAATTCAAGGTTTTCCGAACCTTTAAATATTTGTAACAAATTAACATTAGTAATTTCGTTTGGCAATAATAGAGTATTAGCTAAAATCTGCAGTTTACACTATATTGCGATAATCTGTACGTTAAAATCTTTGAAATTATACAAATATATACGTATCTTAATAGTAAAATTATATCTCGAATGCTGTTCGTACATAGATCGTTTAAGGCATTGTCAAAAATAAGCCAATAGTAAGGCTATTTAAGTGATAACAATAAAATACCTTTGACGCCTTACTACGGCGGCTTTTTTGCTTTTACGCGATTAAATATTGCATTTGTTGTAGATGTTATGTTTAATAGAGCTATAGGAGATAAATTTAAAACAATAGGTCATTAGTCTTGTAACTTAAATGATTCGTTTGATCAACGATAATTGTTAACGTTTTTAGTTATTATTACTTTACTCATTTTTATTTTTATAACATTGTGTGTGTTAACATTGTTCAGATTTAAGATTATTGGTTAGTTAAGTAGAGACAATATAGCCTTCCCATTATAATGATAATAATATCAGCCTTGTATATTATACTGTCCCACTGCTAGGCACGGGCCTCCTCTACTATCGAGAAGGATTAGGCCTTAGTCCACCACTCTAATCCCTAACCTAATCTAACCAACTACACTTTAATTACGTCTTTATTTCTTTGTTAATAAGATACATTTTAGTTCATAACCTAAATCCCTGATCTTCAAAAACTTTTTTTTTATATTTCCTCACGTTTTATTGTCTATGTCAATTCATCGACACTATTGAAGGTGACACTAAACAACTGTCACCAAAAGGTGACACGAGTCGGTTGTCGCCAACGTGTTGCTATGCCGGCACGTGACTTTCAACCAAATGTCTAGCGTGAATTAGTTAACTTAAAGCTGTAACCGTTTAGATTCCGATATTAGATTTTTAATACGCAAAATATTGTAAATTAGAGAGGCATTGTTGAATTTTGGCCGAGGTATAATCGATTGTTATGACGAAATTGCAACTTTGGGTATAGTGATTTAGTTAATCTATCTTTTGGGAAAATCTTTGACAGTTATCTATTTGAAAATATGCACGTAAATGATATTTATTTTGTTCGGATTATATAGAAGGTTGAAATTCAGTAGACCATCGATTACAAAATCTATTTGTAACCTGACCAGGAAATTAAAACACCTACCATGTGGTAAAATATGGAACTAATTTCTTGTACTGTAAACGTTAACTTTTAAATAATAAAGCCAAGTGGCACTCTAAAGCAGTTTTTTATTTGCCTAGTCAGGCTACAATAACATACCTATCATACTAACTTATAGTTATTTAATGATAGTTATCATTAAATATTTCGATGTAATAAAGCCAGGTTCAACTAAAGCATTTGTTAATATTACTTTTAAATTTAATTTTATATCAAAATGACTACCATTTCAACTAATGAATATTTAGCACTGTTTTCCTTACGATAAATAATCTGAGTCAAAGAGAAAGAACTCTATAAGGTTAATCACTGATTAAAAAGATTGATGAAGTCCACAATCTTTTTAGGTTAATAAATATTATGCTAATTATTCAAAAATCCAGATTCTCTTGATAGACAGTTTCGTCCAAAAACTATGACAATCAAATATAGGTGACAGCGTGTATCAGTTGTTATCTTTGTGTCAGTCTAAACAGTAACTGGATCCATTAATTCCGAAATGCAAATTACTTGAATGAGTCACTCGAAGCGTCAGTGGGTGGAGTGATCTCTCTGCATTTGATTGGATTTAGGACTAAGCAAGCATCTGTCGACCTTAATCCGCAGTATAGAAGTCAATAGTATTGATATGGAGTTTGTACGGTCTAGCTCTAACTTGGGACTGATTCCATAAATATTCCTTTTTTAGGATCTTATTGATTCACCAAAATCCACAAAAAAGACGTCAGTGTGCCTGGTGCCTGAATAATGACATCTTTTTAGAGACCTTGGGAGGTAGGGGCATAGTTACCGCTGTATCAGCACTATCAATGATACAGGGCCCCCAGGATTTAGGGGTCCCTCTTAGACCATATCTACATTAAACTAAGCGGGCGAGCAAAATTTCGCAGTCTCCTGTAGGGCCCCCAACAAATAGTGATACAGAGCCTCTCTATGGCAAGCTAAGCCCCTGTTGGGAGGAATACCTCCTTGTAAAAAGTTTGTGGTGAAAATCCTCATAAATTATTAACTTGTGTGCGATCAAATTAAACATATAGATCTAACAAAACCCCAGATCAGATTCTAAAGTAGTTGAATGACGAGACGAGCTTGCTATTGGCCTGATGGTAAGCAATACGACCGCCCATAAACAGCATCAAAACCTTATAGAACTTTAAATTACAAAGTACTCCATGGCTTGACTGCGCTCGCCATCGAGACGTGAGACGTCTCATAATGTTCAGCAATGTGTAGTTATTATCAAGTATCATAATTTCTGCAATATGTCTCATTATACTTCTATTTAAAATGTCTCATTATACTTCTATGTAAATTGTAGTCCAAATACAATGTCGACTGTATTTGCCTACGAAAGTGTCTATTCTGCGTCAAACATCCCACAACAATGACAGCCTTTATTCAATTTAGCTTAAATCCCTAAAGGTATAACGTCCTTGTATTACCAAATTAGTCAGCAGCACTCACAAATAACTACAACGGACAAATGGACGCACAAACCATGGGAATAGGCCCCCCATTTGTCATAGACAATACAATGGTCTATTGAAGTCCGCTACCGCATGAATATTCAATGGTGGCCGTACTAATGGTTCTCGAATGTGTTTCGAATGTAACGTGTTTATTGTTGGAAGTTATTATATTGCGGTTTGGGCAGGTCGTTTTCTTTATGCAATTTGGCATCATTTTTATTGATTTTTCTTAGGTATTGGAATAACATCCACGTCTCAATACGACATATTCTCCTAAACGCTCCTTGGAATGGCTTGTCTTCAGCAGTGGTTGACAATAGTCTAAATTATTATTTTATATATTTGACTTTTTTATGTAAAGAGGGCATAACATATTATGTTAATTTTAATTATTTTTTTTTAAATTTGAACAAATATAAGTCACATATCTTAACAGTTATAATAAATTGAATCGAGTCTTGTTTATTTGTTAATGTAATTAATCCAATAGGAAAAACGTAAAACGAGTACGCATCACGCGACCTATTTACCAACATTATGTTTATATATTATTAATGACTTATAATTTCATTTGAAAGGAAATATAAACTACTAGAGGCAAAGTACTGATTGAATAACTAGGTGCATTTGATTTTATAGACCATGTGCGTAAATGGTCAGGAATTAGAACTCTTACGTCAATGCAAAAATCTGCTTGCGCTTACAAATTAGTTAGAAAGTAAGGTGTTAGTAACATGTACTTGCAGCATACGTAGCCTTATAAAGGCGTGATGTTGGCATCTAGTTTTGCGAAGTGGACAGGGATCATAATAGTGAAATATTACCTGTATATATTTTGTGAAGTATAATTGCATTAAGAAACAAAAGTTCATGGTATTATGAAAAAATAAAATCTGAGTTAAGAAATATTAATACTTCACCATCCTAATCATAAGTCTTGAAAAATAAGGAAATCTCGTAGATCAGATGCTTAAATATTATGATCAAAAAGTAGTTTGAGTGTTTATTATTTACGCGGTAAGTTATATTGAAAATTAATTATTTGTAATATTTTGATTACTAAAATATATTACATGAATATTTTCATACCATTTCATTTGCCGCGTTTGAAATTAATAATCTTAAATTTATTACCAAACCAATCGAGTTTTTTCCGACTTTCGATCGAAAACTCATAGTAGAAGGTATAGTTGATAGAAATTAATGTTGGTTTATTCTTATCTGAGAATGTGTATATAACATTTTCACCGTAATAGTGGTTGGTTAAAATAATTTATTGGAACTCGCTTTGTTACTTTCGGTTTTGGTAGTTTATGTTTCTTTATTTAAACCCTCTAGTTTTAGGAGTAAATAGCAGGTTGTTGGTGGCGTTGTATGATGGCACGACTGCACTGATGAGGTTACAGGTTCGATCCCCGAGTTGGGCATTGTGATATTGGGTTTTTCTACTCGTATCAACATTGAGTCTGGAATTTGTGTCCTGTAAGGCGATAGGCTCGCCCACTATCACATCATACGACGGAATACACGGTGGAAAGTGGGTGTAATAGTTACGCCTCTGCCTACCCTCGCGGGAATAAAAGGCGTGAGTGCGTGTATATGTGCTGCTGGTATATTTGCGGGTAGGATATATTTTATATCCACTCGGACAACGACCATCGTACACAAGGTGTTAAAACCCGCCATAGTGGCTGTAAGTATGTCGCGTTCCGGGATCAGCCTGTGTATATTGAGTTTCAACAGGCCGTCAGAATTGTGTCGAATGCCGAGGGGTAATCATCTCTCGTCAGTCGACATTCTATTCGATACTACACTTACCATCAGGTGGAGTAAAGTCACTTATCCGTACACGTAAAAAAAAATTCATTTTTGTCAATCGTAAAATATAATACGAGAGATTTTGAATACTCTTTCCCATAACCTCTACAAACACAACTAAGCAATTACGATTCGAGGAATACATCACGTAAACTTTAATTTTCAGATATTTTAAAATCCGTTACAGCTAGTCTCTAAAGAGGGGATAAATAGTAATTAGTGGGAACTAACTGACACATGAATGGACCTCCTTGGAAGGACCGGAGCGTCTGAGGTCCGCTTATGACTTACCTAATTAGTGCAACAATGTCTAATGGCGTGTAGTGAAACTTTATTGGTTGATTAGTTTATTGAGCATGATTTATTGGTCTTATAAATGTTGGAAAATATATTTTATTAGTACGCATTATTTGATCCTATAGTGTACTTCCTTCTTATCTATACTAATATATAAAGCTGAGGACTTTATTTGAACGCGCTTATTTCAGCAACTATAAAATCAATTTTGATTTTATTTACTAATAGGAAGCTATACCACTCCTGAATGCTATAAGCTACTTTATATTCCAGGAAAATATAAAGAGGGATTTTTATCCCGGAAATTTTTCACGCATGCTTCTTAAAATATTATCTGCCTTCATTGAAAAGCGAGTCAAACCAACATTTTAGTTCTTTACTATCAAATCCAGATAAATTTTCGTGGACCACCGGTTACGAATTTTTTTCGGTCATGCTAGTGTAGACCCCCACGAATCTCCCGTGGACCTCTAGGGATCCACCTGGAACACTATGGGAATCAATGAAAAAATAACATAGAGTCTATCTGGACCCCACTCTACCTACCAACAGGTGCTATGCAATTCTCCATAGTTTAATACCGGACTCATCTAATATTGATTTGTTGTTACAGGTAAACACAAACGTTGGCGGTACTAATTAAAATCATTCGAGCCTTTATGTTCACACCTCGGCGCGAGAGGGACCAGCAGCGTGGGAAGCAACCGTTCTATAATTCACACGTTATGTCGTGAACTCATTAAGGGCTTGACCACATGGCGCAGTTGGTTGACCGTTTTGTCCTCGAGTATTATTAGGTATATTTACTTTTAATGATGAATTGACAAGGTATTGGGGATGCAGAGGATGGATTTGAAGGGAGATGTTTTTTAAGTATTTAGTTGAGCATTCGTTCTATACATTCAAGGTGCACAATTGCGGGTGGAAATATTGAAAGATTAACTAATTATTTCTTAAAAAATAATCATTAGGTCTTTATGAATATTTTAAACTACCTCCTTTATTTGTTTAATTATTTATCCAATAGTATTGGTTGAAATTAATATGATGTGGTTAGGAAGAGATGCATGGAATTAAGAATCTAAATGGCATTTCCATTATAAAATTAATAAAATAATAAGAAAAATGGAAACAAACAAAGAAAATAATATATTACGCAGCGAGCCGTTTTGCTGGGCGCCGCCATAAACGACGTCATCCTTTTATTAATTCTAGATGACAATGCATTCATTTCGAATAGGTACTATTTAAACAGGAATAATACTTAAATTTATAATTTCCAATTTAGTTTTCGATCTTCTTTAATATTATTACGGTTGATTAAGTAAACTGTCGTTGCAATTGTAAATATTTTAATAGAAATAATGAGCTTATTTAAAGAATTAAAAATAAAACGAATGTGATCCTTTTGGCAAAGATGCAAAATATCTCGAGCCTTTATCCCTCATTAGAAAACCAAAGTTATAGTTTGATAAAATACACCTTTTTGTCAGAAGACAGAACATTAAATCGATAAAGGTCAAACTGTGTTTGGACCCTTACACAATTTATAACGAAGTCTGCTTATAAGTTAATTTATCGCCAATTGCTGTTTAAATTCAACATTTTCTGCGGCTGTATCGCGTGTATTTTCAATTTAACATCTCAATTTATATGCACAAGGAAATTAATAGCTGTATTTCTATGCAATATATATGATTTTGCGATGATGGTTTTGTTTGTTTTAGACCGACTTTAACGTAAGGGGAAGTATCAATTCGACGTGTATTTTGTTTTATATTTGTTATCTAAGTATGTACTCAATTATATATTAAAGAATATGTTTTTTTATTAGAAATTTAGATTTTTAATTTTATTTAAAATTGCTACCTAAGCTAGACAAATATATTATTATAAATATACGAAAACTTGAAATAAATAAACGCTAAACAGGCCTTTTAAAAATTTATAGGTTATTCTTAAATCTTAAATTATTTTACTTAGTCGTTAGAAAATTGACCTTTCTGAAAAAATGTGCAGTTCCAAATTTATCCATTCATTAATTCTATTAAATTTAAAACAGGAACATAAAACGTTAAATAAAAGTGCGGGGACCATCCGTAACATGTGTTCAAAATCACATAAATTTGTACCCATGTATGCATTCAAATGGAATGACAGGTTGACCCCAAAAACAATTTTATAAAAAATAAATTGGGCTTACTCTATTTATGCTTCCCTACCTTTTATATAAGAACAAGATATTAAAATGAGAGCGGCCATTTAATTTGAAATACAAGCTGTTAAATTAATCTTATATTTCAGTTTACTGTTAACCATTCTCAGAAGGAAAAATAATTATCCAATTTGTATCTATGATAGAAAGGTATCCGCAACTGTCTTATCTAAAGCGAGCTCATAAACCGATAAGCCATAATGTTATTATAAATCATTATGCAACAGTTCGGTAAAGATCAAACAACTGTAACGAGGAAATGTTATCGCAATACTTTAAGATTGTGTATTTGTTGGTTTAATATTTGCACACACTCACGTCTTGTATCCCTAAAGGGGTGGCAGAAGCGCTCTGGTACACCCACTTTCGCTATATTGCGCACAATTTCCAGTCTCCGGGCTGACACGGAGTATAAAAAACCAATATAAATTCTCCCGAGCCATGGAAAAATCACAAATCAGAATCTTGCCCGAGCCATGAATAAAAATCATGAATCAGAATCTGTTATGGATCGGCAAATCATCCCCAAAACAATACAAAATATAGTATATACAATCTAATTTGAATTACCTAATCCACTTTACGCACGATACGATATGTGAGATAAAATGATTGAATGTAATGAAATGAAATGATTTATTTAAACCCGTAAAATGTTATACATTATGTCGATTCCATCAATATTAAATGTACCACCATTTCGGAAAGCAGTTCTCACCAGAGAAGAACGGGAAAGAAACTCTGGTGTTGCTCTTTACAAAATCAGTTTAAGGTATATGTGTGCGTCAGAATTTTTTGTGGTGGTGTTAAAATTGTTACTTATTACTTCTACCAGAAATCCTTCCAAACTAAAAAGTTCTAAGATTATAATAGAACGGACATTGGGAAGATTGTCATACAAAAATGTACGCTCATGCGATAGTTACTCGATCTACCGTCAAACGGCAAACCATGTAAAATACGTAATATCATGATTTGCACGTTTTTAAAGCGCATATTAACATATTATTGTCTGTGAATATGTTGTTATCGTATTTATCACACGTTTATAATTGGTAATAATTTTTGGAGCACAAATTTTATTGTGATATGCGGTCTATAACTATATATACTGTTTAATATCTTTGTTTCCAATCAAACCCACAAAATAAACCTATCTCATGATTACATAGATAATGGAGATAATATACGCAATGTTTCCTCGGATGTAAATCATAAATACGTTTTACTCTATCACGAAGTGAGCTCGTTACCGCTCGGCATTGTTCGTAGCCGTGCGGGGCACAATTAAACGCGGCTTCTAGCACACCGTGCTGTAATATCTTTGGGATTTCGAGGTTAATTTTACTTTAAAAACTAAAGTAGTTTCTTACTAAGATATGAAATCAGTAGATAAGTTTTGAAGGTAATTTCTTACTGCAATGTGTAATCAGGAGATATAGATTAGCTAAATGTATGAAACAAGTTGGTAAAGCCACTATACTGGTTAATGTCCTTATATTCTATAACGTTTCAATAAACAATGTGGAGATGACTAGAACAGGTATTCAAACAGTATTTGGGAGTTTGGTATCATGGCTTTGGCAATATTCATTACTAAGCAGCTGAGTCCAATACTGTTCTCATATAGTACTTTTAAATTAAGAGCTTACGTGGTTTCTAAGTACGTTTGTTTATCGGCTGGCGTAGCACTGTCAGTCTAGTGAAAGGCATCCTATCATCTCATCTCATCACCATTGTATAAGAAAACAACTGTCCAACATGGTCATGTGAAGTTTAATAAGCCTAATTTTATCCGTATTTTACAGGGCTCTTACAAAATAAAATGAATAAGCTAAAATGCCTTTGATTTATTTATTGGGATTAACCTTAAAATGATTTCACAATTCTATTTTATTATATATTTATCTTTACAAACGTTGCTAGTGGTCTGAAATATTTTATATCCATCCGGATATCAACCACCTTACACAAGGTGTTAAAACCCGCTATAGCGGCCCACGTAACCAACAGGTCGGCATAATTGTGTTGACTGCCGAGGGGTAATCATGTCTCACCATTCAGTGGGTTTATTTTTCAAATCAAAAAAGCTTGAATAAAGACAAACACTTTGTTCGGTTCCGTGTAAGTGGCAGCCAATGTGCCACAGTTCGCAGTAGTGCTGAATGTTCGCGTACATCAATTACAATGTTCTATGTCCGCGGACCACGCTTCGTTGCGCTTGCGTCAGTACAACTACAGTGCCCGCTATATCTGCCAAATGAGTGGGTATAGCTCAGCCACCGATTTGGCAATTGTTTCTGGGAACTGTAATTTGCCTTCTGTGCAGTTATTCGATGGCCGTTAAACTTCGTGTTTATTTACATTAGTTTATGGCTTTTATTAGAAGTAAATGTAACTGGAAAGGAGAAATAAGCAATAATTTTGTGACTGACTGTTTAGGATTTTTGGGTCTGCTTCAAAACCTTTTTTGCAAAATATTATTGTTCATAACTCTATCTTATTCATAAAATTTCTTTCTTTGTGTCACTTACTCCGTACACAGGCATTAATAAAAACATCTATAACATTTTTCAAAATCGTTTTTTTTATTTCCTCCAACAATATTTCATTATTGTTATTAATGAGTTCAAACTACATCTATATATATTATAAAATAAAGTCAACTTTTATATCTGTCTGTAGTCGATTTTCTCAAAATATACTGAACGGATTATTATGAAATTGTTATGGAGATATTTTAAGATCATGGGAAGGTTATAGGCTACTTAACTTACTTACTATCCCGCGAAACTCCTTCACGCGGATAAAGCCGCAAGCAAAAACATATTTTTTTATAAATACTTCGGAAAATTCTGAGCTAACTCAAAATCCGATTTTAGTAATAATTAAGTCTCACAATATACCCTAGATTAAAAGCCCGACACTGAAAATACTACTAAGCCTAAACAATACAGCATGGAGCTTCCCGATCTCCAGACAGCACGATGATATCCAGTTGATTACGTGAACCGTGTACTAATACAAACAGTAGAGTTTTCGTGTATCAATTTCGTGATCAACGCGGAATACTAAATCCCAACATAAGTCGGGTTTATGCTGATAAATAAAATGATCTCATCGTTGAAGTTGCACGAGGTAATGCGAGGATATTGAAATTTGCATCATGTTCCCATGATGATTCTCGGAACGTAGGTTTGGGTGCGGAATATCTAATAACTTAATGTGTATTCTAAGTTTGATCTGGTATGATTTGTAGGAATTTTTCGGGTACAAAGAATTGTGCAAGACTCCGCTTCGTAGCCATGCTATAAAGTCTTCGAAACATTGGGAATAAAATTAAACACAAAAACCGCAACTAAATCTTTTAAAAGTTATTTAAATGCGTAAAATCCTGTCAGTTTTGTGTAACAACTAGTACTTTTTGTTTTTTTCTGAACGTATTTAGATTGATTCTAAACGAATAACTTTACTCTTTTTTTCACGCAAATAACCTACTTCGATATAAGGCACCTAATTAGGACCTCACAATTACTCCACAAAGTCATATAGTTGATATTAAAATAGAAATGCAAAGAAGTATTAAAAGCATTTATAAAAAGCCGTAGCACATAAAAAGGCCCTTTTAAATTACTTTAAATGGAAAAGCTTTGTAAAACGTTGGTTGCATAAGAAAGAGAAATTGCGACTAAATCGTTTTCCACATACTACGGTGGAGTTTACGAGACCACGTAACTAGCGTTTGCTAGGGTTGTCGCTTGGGAAAAAACAAAAATTGGTCCAGTTTTGCCAATATAGTTTTTAGTCGGAAATAAATGTAACGTTTATTTAGAGATGTGTGAAGCCTTCTAAATACTTTTTACTAACCTCTGTGTATCTTTATTGAACCTCTAGCAAATTACAGAAACCAAGACATATTATAATGGACTATCATCTTGAGTCTTATGAAAGCCAATTTCTCGACAAACAGTAAGTATGAATTACAAAAGAATACTCAAAAGAAAACCTTTATTTCATTTATACACATCATATTGTGACAATTATGACACATTTTTTTTTATGCCACTTCATAGTAAATATGGAATGTGTGAGCCCTACTGAAAGACAATATTGTCGTTCTCACACAAACGCAAACGCACATTAAGAGGGAAAACGTGAACATTAAAACAATCGCCATTTTGTACTACTTGTATCGCTAAACACGTACGTAATGTCGTTATGTTTATCGCGTTGGTTTTTGCTTCGTCGTAAATTATCCCCACGATGGATCAAGACCTCCCATATCAAATTTCAGAGTCTGGGCCATAGCCGAAACTGGTCTACCTTAGGTCCCCAAGGCTACCTCACTACCATCTATAAACCCCCCATCACTATATAAGGGTAGGTACAATTTCCTAGATTTTAGTGGAACCCTATTATAGTACTTTTTTTAATACTTGTTATTTTTTTGTATTGCTTTGAATGACGAGCCGAGCTTGCCATTAGAATAATGGTAAACGATACGATCGTAAACAGTAGAAACACCACCCAACACCTTGAATTACAAAGTATTGTTAGGTATTACACTGTGCTCGCCATCCTGAGACATGAGATATTAAGTCTTATTATGTCCAAAAATTACACTAACTACAATGTTCTCCAAACCGGAGCACAACAGTGACTACATACTGCTGGAGACAGACAGAAATAGACATTGCGGTGGTACCTATCCAGGCGGACTCTCACAAATGAGAAATCTACCACCTGCTATAACCTTAAATAATCTCAATAACATGAGTAACGGTATATATATATATATATATATATATATATATATATATATATATATATATATATATATATATATATATATATATATATATATATATATATATTATATTGTATAACTCTATTGAAAGCATACGTAATATCAAACGTAATACGATTAAACAATAGCAAAGAATACTTAAATAAATCTGAACTGGACGATCGATCGATAACCTTCTAAAAATGCTTCCTAAAACATGTAATTTTTCATCTACTTACCAGACAGTCTCATGCGTGACACTACGCAATAGCCCACATAATATGTACGCTTACAAACCTATTAAATATAACAGTTTAAAAGCCTCTATACCACTTTGCTATAATGATAATAGCTATCAATAAATAGCTATTGCGACACGCTGTGCATCTCTTCGTATCTCCGCTTTTCGCAACGCCGGACACACGGACGACACGGTCTGCGAACAAAAAACTAAGCGCTTTGTCCTATTGTGTTGGTTTGCAAGCCAATTGTAAAATAATTCAATGTGCGTTTTGAAATACAATTGTAATAGATTTATTTGAATAGGATGATACTAATGAATTGAAGATTTAAAGCATTTTTATATTTTGTATTTAATGATTCAAAGTAATATTGCTTGTAACGTAGCTTACAGATAATATCTCGTAGAAATGTAGATAAATACCTTATCAAAAGCGTAATAAAGTCAACACATATTTTTATATTTACCTAAATTAAATGTGCTCGTCGGAATAAATCCAGCTCATGATATACAGATGATAAAACAAGTGCCGGTCTTCCGTTCCATTTGGTGATGTTTGGTAATATTGTGGCTGACTGTTTGGTACTTTTTGGGTCTACTTTAAAAACTTTTCTGCAGTATATTATTGTTCATAAATTCATAAAATTTCTTACGTGTTACTTGCATAGTATATAGGCGTTAACGAAAACAAGTATAACCATATTTCAAAATCGCTTCTTTATTTTTATTTATTTCCTCTAAAAATATTTCATTATCGTTAATGGCCAGTTTTAGGCACATCTATACTTATAAAACAAAGTCAACTTTTCTATCTGTCTGTATGTTGTCGATTTTCTCAAAATCTACTGAACGCATTATTATGAAATTGGTATGGAGAGAGTTTAAGACTCTGGGAAGGTTATAGGCTACTTAAGTTACTTACTATCCTTACATTTGGTGATGTTTGGAAATTTTGTGGCTAAAAATCATAACATGTAGACCAGATCACAAAATTACGCAAGTTTACAAACGCACGGAAGTAAACTCGACATCCGTCACAGCAATGCGTATCGAAACATTTCGCAAAACCGTCATAGGTGGTTGCCATGTGGGGCAGACAGTTTCCGTCGATTGTTAACTTTAGTATCGGGAAAAGAAAGTAAAATTGCCTGTACCGGCGAATGCTTTTTGCGTTTTCTTTACGTGTACAGCGTGCCTAATTGGCTGATAAAAGCTTGCTTGTTTCCGTGCTTGAGTTGTTTTTGTAACTAACAAATACGTTAACCAAAGATTAACGTTTACATAATCAATTTGTGCATCGACAAAAAATTCAGATGCACATACTAAATGTTTGGAAGTATCTAAAGAAATATTAACCGAATCTTCTTTCGATTTATTGTGACTGCATAGTTTTTCTTCTAAAACAAAAAACTGTACGCACTGTCTTTGATGCTTAAACTCGTGTAATTCCTAATAAAAACTAACTGATATTATATAAAATAATTTAGTATTTTATCAGTATCTTTGGTTTGCATTTCGGTAAACGACTTCAAAACCCTTTCCATGAGAAATTAGTTGCATGACTGATACCAATTTACTAAGAATTACATATATTTCTAAAACTAGGAATAAGATTACGTCTCTAACTGCCGTTTTCAATAAACGATCCCAATCGCTTTTTTCTATCTATCTCAAAAATAGACCAATCAGAATAATGCTCTTTTGACATGAGCACAAATGATTTATTTTGATTGGTTCATTCGCGAAATCGGATTGGAGATTGAGATTCAGATTGTTTATTGGAAATTACTTAATTGTCGTATAATAGACTGCCTCGGTGGCGTAATTGTACTGCATGCGTGGTACGACAGCGCTCTGAGGTCCTGGGTTCGAAACCCGGGTCGGGCAAAGTGATATTTGGGTTTTTCTGCTCAGTATCAGCCCGAAGTCTGGAATTTGTGCCCGATTTGGCGATAGGCTCGCCCCCTATTACATCATGGGACTTATTCAGTCCCATGATGTAATAGGGGAAGGGCAGGGCACCCACTTGGCGAAAAGTGGGTGCCCTGCTTGCGCCTCTGCATATCCCATCGGGGATAAATGCGTGATTTTGTGTGTTTGTGTGTGTGTGTGCGCGTATGGTGTATTAGACGTGATACGAAATCAGACCTATTAATTACGTGGCTTGTTGACTCGATTATTCAACATACTTGTAGTTTAATGGAGTTAGTACAATCCGTTACGGATTTGTATGTAGACCGCAGTGGCTCCGAAGTTTCCGTGAAACATGTCCCGTTGGTGCACCAACTACTTTAAATTCAATCTCCACTTAGAACTGTTTTGTAGTGTTGGGCTTATCGGATTTGCCGGGTTTACGGTTTGGACGGATTTCGGTTTTGCCGACCATTTTACTATATGTTTAATGTAGTTGGGGAATTATATGTCGAGTGCTGTTAAATATGTGTGGTTGTATTCTACGACATTTAAGTTAAAATTCATTTGCTCTGTAAGCCACAGCGCATAATTAAATCATCGATCATCATTGATTAATTAATGTAGTAAAACCGTAATTAAAAGGATGTTAATCAATTAATGTCAACTCTTGTTTGTCTACAGTTTATAGTTATATACGATTTTATAATAATAATAATAATATCAGCCCTAGAACGTTTTAGGTATACAGGTTTTCTCACGATGTATCCCTTCACCGTTAAACCAAGCGAAAACTTACAAAGAATACACACTTTTAGAAAAATTAAAGGTGTGCCTTGGGTATTGAAACTGCGGACATTCGTCTCGGCAGTCCGTTTCACACCTACCTAGGCTATCGTCACTCACACTCGCTTAAAAACTCGAACAACTAGGCTATCGCTGTTTAAAAACTCGCTAAAGAATTTGAAGTAAGAATACTTAATACCCATTTTATCCGGCGCATTCGTAAAATGTTCCGGTGAGTGCCGGATTAGTTTCGACCCGCTGTACAACAGCACAATGGTCGTCCCTGCTTCCTGCCATTTCACAACCAAATAAACGGAAACAAAACTATTGTTTACATAGCGTTATTCATAATTTTTGTTACGGTAACTAACTGTAGTTGCCACAATGGTGAAAAAATATTCTCAACATAACAAAGATTGTAACGTTAAAAAACGTCTAATCTAAAATTAACCACTAACCAAAGCAATCCTAATATAAAACTATGTAATACTTGGTTTTGCACGCAGTTCTGACCGTGTGATTTTTTTTTCGGGATCAAAGTACCGCTATATATTTTCCTACATAAAAAGCGTATGTCCTTCCCTTATCGGTCGATCATAGTGCGCGATAGCCTAGGTATGATAGCCAAGTCCTAGTCCCATCAAGATAGTCACGTGACATGAGTATCAGGAATGAGAAACGTTTTGCACAGTCTATATTTAAATCCATTCGTATTCACGAATAACAGATATGATTGAAAATCAGCGCTGCAGTATCAGTCAGGCTAGTACTGCAGCAGGGAGCTGAATGAGAGTTCCCATTGTCGGCACAATGGGTATAATTGCGTTATGTTTCTTTAGATATTATATTTTTTGTTCCCTTCTTTATTGTACATGTTATACTGATATTGTCCCAATATTAAAATCTTTCTTTCTACGTATAATGTTTACGCAAATATTAAACATTAAAAAAACTTTTATACGGATTTTATCCGGATTTTATCGCGATTTTTCAATTAATGCAAAAACATTAATGACTTGAAGTCTAGCATTAATTGGTTAATTTTGATCTGATGTAGGTACTGCAAGCTTCTAATAACATTCTCTATCATAATGGGTATGTTTAACTACAATAGCTTCACGAATCATTTTACGCAGGAAACCATTCTTCGGCAACGATTTGCGATTTGTCTTATTTAAAATAGTTTTTGGAGCCATCTTCTTATTTTCTACAACTGCGGATTCAGTTAGAGGAGTACGAGACAAATATTACTTAAAACTCCAGCCGCGGATCTACGAGTTTTTGAGCTCTAGATTAAAGGCAGTAGACAGTATATCAAATAAAAATTGTTTATAATATTGTAGTACAAGTAGTTAACATAATCAAAGCTGATTTCATTTGAAATAAATTCTTATGCTTTGTCTATAATATTAAATAATTAATATATTTTACTATCCCCTTTTTTCTCATATAAAGTGTACTTATATCGTTATCCAAAATAGTTTTTAATGAAGCAATTATTTGGTTAATTACCCCCAAAGTAGAATTTACCCACAGCCCCCCAACTCTAGGTTGGCCCCTGCACAACTTGACTATTTTATTTATACAACTAACAATATCGTTAACCTATCATTGACTTTGTACAACACTGAATTAAATCATACCATCAGTTTTGGTATATCATTATGTCAAGCTATAAAAAGCAACACATTACATCATGCGAAACTGTGTCAGTCAATACTGACAGTGCAATGTTAAGAGATTGTTGAATTTTAATGAACGTAGTATCATATCGGTTCTGAATATAGTTTTATTGATCGGTTTGTTTGTATGGAGATGGCTTTTTGATGGCATAGTGGTTTAAACATAATGACTATTGATTTTGAATTACGGTTGCGATATATTGACCGATAATGTATTTGAGTAAAATAGTAATTATATTGAAAGGGTATACTTAGACAGGAATACCAAGCAAATTTATAACTAAAAGTCTATTTTCTAACAATATAATTTATTTTTATTGATTATCATTATACATAACATAACATCACGCATTTTATCCCCGAAGGGGTATGCAGATTCGCAACTAGGGCACCCACTTTTCGCCAAGTATGTTCCGTCCCATGATGTGATAGGGGGCGAGCCTATCGCCATATCGGGCACAAATTCCAGACTCCGGGCTGATACTGAGCAGAAAAACCCAAATATCACTTTGCCCGACCCGGGATTCGAACCCAGGACCTCAGAGCGCTATTGTACCGAACATGCAATACAACTACGCCACCGAGGCAGTCATTATGTATGTTTTTAGTCAAATATGATAACGTAATTACGCTATTTACAGTAATATTAACTATTTCTATTTACTTTAAAATCGTTTCTCACGATGCGTAAATATAAGATTAAATATAATTTTCAAAACACTAAGCACGGAATCAATAAATCAACCTCTCTTGAGTTAAATCTCAAGTAGATATTTAATGCTTTGATCAATTTTAAGCCGTTTAAGAGCTTGTTCTCAGTTCATTTGGCTCTGTTGAACAATAAAACTCACACATATTGTGACAAGATATCATTTGAGCCGTTTTTGATATGGGTTTATTAAGTAGCGGCTATCTTAAGATGCTGCCCTTAACTGGACAGTGTCTCAACCGATAACGAACTTCAAAGCGAAGCTAAGTTGCTTATATTAATACAGCCCTAATCCTCAGTAATTGAACAGTTAATACTTAAAGGAAGTATTCATTCACGAAGGTTATTATAAGACACCTCTTAAATTTGTTGGTGGTAGGATATATTTTATATCCGCCTGGATAGTGACCAGTACACAAGGTGTTAACACCCGCCGGAAGCCTCCTAAACTTGCTGGTGATATATTTTATATCCGTTCGAATAGCGAACACCGAACAAGGTGTTAAAACCCGCCATAGCGGCCCACGTTAGCGTGTCCCGGTACAGGTTCAGCCTGTGTATATCCGGTACCAACAGGCCGGCATAATTGTGTCGACTGCCGAGGGGTAATCATCTCTCGTCAGTCGACATTCTATTGGACCTCATTCCAGTTACCGTCAGGTGTAGTGGCGTCACTCTGCCTTGTCCGTATAAAAAGGAAGCATTAATTCACGAAATTTATAAATAATTACATATTTAAAGCAATAATTAGCACATTTAATACAATTTATACAACAATTCAGAACTTAAAAAATGGAAAATTTAACAATTACTTACTATAAAACTGAATGAATGCCATGCATTTATAGAAATCTTTTCGAACAAATCGCATTAAAAAGAGATAGAAAATCGTCTTCCATACAATTAAGCCTTGAAATGAGACAGTAAATAAATTTAGATATTATAACCACAGTGTACACGGCTATGAATGACTTCTGCTTCATATTAATTGACATTACTGAATTAACTTTAACAAGGCGATAAAACTAGAGTTTACCGCATTCATATACATAATTTATATGTATATATTGCTCAAGTATATCTATATATTGCTCAAATAGAGTGATTTTCTTAAGCCAACGTTTGGCATATTTGATCAAATGTTTGCATTGTTTGATTAATCTGATTGAATTTAAAATTGAAATTGTTTGATTAATCTGATTGAATTTAAACTTGAAGTAATAAAGGCGATATTGTTTTGGCTAAACAGCAGAAATTTTACTTTTAAAATCCTGGGATGGTATCTATCATTGATTTGCCAGCTCCTGAGGGAAAATCAGGATTTATCTGTTTGAAAATATTGCTACTATAAAGCTTGTGTCACGAAAATTGTAGACACTGACCATTGTAGACACGTACCCGATATGATTTAGGGAATTTAAGCCTAAAACACACAGAATTTCAATAAAAAATAATGTCTCATCAATCCACATTTTTTGCTTAACAAAGTTGCTACACTTTGAACCTTATTGCCCATACAGTGAATTCAAAATGTCTTGACCAACTAGTGACATCGTATCTCTCGTATATCTCTAGAATTATGCCGATATAGTCGAACTAGTTTGTTTTCTTCACACTTACTTATCCATGAGCTGATTACCAAGCCAAATTAATTCACACTAAACTCCAATATTTCATGTGATACTGTCAAAATAATTATACCAGACACCAATGAGTTAATGTGTCGACTAGATCGTTGTAATTAAAACTAATTTATGTGCTTTTATAAATAGAATTCACTTCGGATTACCCTGGGTATATAATTATATTTGTTTTAATGTGGTGGTACTAATAAATCGTTTAGGCTTGAGTCATAGAATATTAAAAAATATATTAAAATATATTAATTACCTTTACGGTTTTGAAATGACAACTAATACATAAATATTTTTTTTAAATATGTACCCACAGAAAATAAATGATTTTAGAAGTTCTGTTATAACCGGTCTTTTCTGGTTACAATCAAAATTACGGTCTCGTTTCACACTCTACGATATAACTAAATTAATAAGTTTCTACAGAGTACTAACAAAAATTATTATGTCGAAAAAAGACATTTGCGCGGGTGTAGTGACAAAGACCTTTTTCTTTTTGTGCACGGCAAAGTGTACCTAATGGTAAGTGCATTGGGGTCCAATAGAATCTCGACTGACGAGCGATGATTACCCCTCGGCCGTCGACACAATTATGCCGGCCTATTGCAACCGGATGTACACAGGCTGATCCCGGAATGCGGACACTTACATAAGCCACTATGGCAGGTCTTAACACCTTGTATGGTGGTCGCTATCCGAGGTGATATAAAATATATCCTACCAGCTAAATACATATTTGTCTCTATCAAATCAGTGTAGGTACTTTACCTTGCCGGATAAAAAGCGATGTAAAATCATAGCATTCAATTAACAACAGTTAAGTAATTCCTATTCGGGTTAACGCAGAATATTTATGTAGGCACACGGGTACAGGAGTAATAAAGTTATGTTAGTACCTTTAAACATTCCGTTTAGTGTTTAGTGGTTCTAAAATACTAGACAAAACTTGGGTATAGCAAGTAAGCATGTCCGCAGACATGAAACTGAATAAGTCTTGAGTTCGATTCGCAGACAGAGCTAAAAGGAATTTGATAATTTCTAATTTCGATTCAGCAAAGTGCATACATGAACTACGTTAACCTTTACTATTTTGTAAATTATTAGTCTTATAAAAAATTTGCAAAGCTATGCTTAGTTACATCTTACCTAGTCTGTTCTTAAACGTAATCACCGGCGATGTTTAATTTTGACAGCTATTTAAGCAATGCTTAACCACCTCTTAACGCTAAAACAAGTTTATAGGTAAATTAAATAGGTAAATTTTGGTAATCAGTGGCAAAGCAATTGATTAAAACATAGGACGAATTTATAAGTAAGACTGTATAAAAATAACTTTATCAACTAAGATTTTATTTCTACTGTATTGCAAATAGCGTAATCATGCATTGTACACTTTAATCACGTTTAAATTACAAAACATCTATTTAAAATCCCTTTAACATTAAAATAAGAAGTGTTGAGATTACTTTAACACCCACACGCAGGTGCCCTATTAGGAGTCTAGAAATCTAGCGCACGTTGCAACACTTAATTTACTTTAGGCAAAGTTCACGATGCATCGGCAAAAACTGAACTGAGATCGTGGATTGAACCAAGTTGCAACTTATGTTAACTTAATATGTATTCAATGTAAATGACTAAATAGCTTACGCCTAGTTACTGTTAAGAGTTTTTATTTATTTAAGCACGTAAAGGTCCTGCATCTAATCTCTCGGGCATGTCGGATTGTCGTCTCACTGGACTGTGGGAGTGGAAGAACAGAGGGTGCACATGTTTTACGCACACACTTATGCATTATAATATATCCTGCATATTAATTACTCCTTGCCCTATCTCCGTTGAGATTGGCCGCTGTGACCGTAATTCAGCTAGGAGGGATTCATTCATATTATAGCAGAATGCTGGTCGTCTGATAGTGTCATGTGTTTTCACATTATGTATATCATTCAGAACTTTGGATTTATAATATACAATGTATTGTATTGTTCTCGATGTTCTACGTCAGATGCTAACTACATTAACAATATTTAGTAATTGCGTTGTCTGTAATCTCACAACAATTATTACAATGGTTATAAGTTTCTCTATACCAGAACATGATCGTGCTTGCTTAGTGACAGAAATCGACAACGAAATGTACATAGGGATGACCATAGAGTGTTAGTTCCTCAAAAACTAAGGTCGACAGACTTCATTAAGGTCCGAGGCACGCTGGATATACGCTTTTGACAGGCCTGTCCGGAAATTGTAAGGTGTACGCGGGGTTGACCATTGATTGAAACACGGAATTACATAATCTGTTTATTGTACTCGATGGTTGTACATATCCTTAGTCTAGCGAAACTGACTCTTATATTCTACACATACAGGTAAAGTACACCGATACAGTCGCATACAACCGCTACAAAATATTTTGGAGGCCTATGATGGGGACTTTATATGGCTGATATCTTTTTTTCCTTTGTTGTTAGAACCAGGTTCTTAGCAGTCAATTACAATTTAGTCGATAAGACTAATAAGCAATACAATTCTAACTTGATTTTCTAGGTTTTAAGTTTACTACAACTAAGAATAATTTTCTAGGCACTTACTTAGAGTCTGGTAACATAAAAAAACACATTGTTCGTGTGTTATACTTCGCACTGATACAATTATTTGGTCGTTGTAATTTTCATATGATGCTGATAGTGTCATAAGTTCTTCATCCCAATCTATGAAAGGTTCTGGAAGTCCAAATTTTAAAATAGTATTTGTAGAAGACAAAATTAACTATTCGGCCCAGCGAAAACGATTTTAACAGACTGATGTAAAAATTAATATATTTATATTATGATAAACTATTCATGTAACACGGTTTATTATAGATTTAATAACATTAAATTCCTATGTAAACTACCTTGTTAAGTTTATTGATGGCGTATCGTGTTTCATAATGTAACCGATATAAACTAATAAAATTAAACAAACATTCATATTATACTTACACTTAAATATTAATCTGGTTATAAAACTACCTGATTGTTATTTTATTATTAATATTTATACGTTATTAAGGGAGTCGTAAAGAAATCATTTGTATTAATTTTTAAATTTATTGCATTATTAAGAAGTTTATGCGGTATAATAAACAACGAATCACTATAATTATAATCTACTAGAATACAGTATTGTAAGTATTAATGTAAAGTCTTTGGTCCTACAACATACAAATTAATGATATTTTCAGATATAAAACCGACTTTGAGTTTACATCACGTTCTTGTTTCTACAAAATCATTATCTAGTCACTTTTTAGGCCTGGCAGCTTCGAAGTTGACGTCCAAACAATAACGTATTTTAAAGTTTTGCGATCACATCTCTAGAAACAAAAATATTTTCGGATATAAATGTGACTTTGAGTTAACATCACGTTCTTGTTTCTACAAAATCATTATCTTGTTACTTTTTAGGCCTGGCAGCTGCGAAGTTGACGAGCATTCAACAACATATTTTAAAGTTTTTCCATCACATCTCCAGAAACGGAGACTATGGAATAACTGGTGGTCCAAGGTCGACGGAAGAGAACTATGGACAGATCCTCCATTCGCTGGCAACACAGTCCTTCACTATAGAGTATGCAGGCAGCGCTATTAACCAGCGAAAATAGAGCATTATAGACCTTGTGTGCATGTATCTTTATTGCGACAACCACGGCCACTGTTAGTAGCAGTTGTGGCAATGTTAGCAGCAGAGGCGGCCTTTGGGGGAGGCGAACCGAGCAACCGCCCGGGGCCTCGGCTTACAGAGGTCTCGCGCGGTGCCTCGCAGGACCTTTTTTTACGTTCTTACCGACGAAACTGTTAAAACAGGGGAACGTTTTTTACTCTGCGCGGGACCTCGCGTCTATTTCTTTTTGCTTTCGCCTGGGGCCTCGCTTCGTTTAGGGCCGCCACTGGTTAGCAGAGGTAAAGACGAGTATGTCCCTTCATTAATAAAGGCAATGTAAAAATTACCCTGAATAAAGTTAAAGAAATAAATATTAACACAAGTTGACTGGTTGTGTGTAAATGAAGCTCCGATTTTAAAACCAACGCGTTTGATTATTATCAAGTTAAATATATTCTCATTACACACATGTCAATATATTTTAAATACTTGATAACGTAAAATGCCTTCTCAAGAAACAAGAAAACAAATTCCGTTCGATTTTCAACACGCCTGTTATTTCGAAGTTTCATTAAAATGGCTATAAAACAAATTATTTAAAAGGTTCATTTTGTGTTAAAACTTCTGGTATTGAATTTACTGTGTCATTACTTGTTTGGAGTCGTAAATTTAATTTTTTATAGATATTTAAAATTGTGTCCGGACGTGGAGAATGTTATAACACCAACAAAAATCAAAATATACGTTTAAATTAAACTGTTTTTCGGATTTTATCGCGGTTTTAATATTTTACTTTTCTCCCGACGTACCCGACAGTTCCCCCCGTGACCATGAAGGCTGCAAAGTCTTCGAAACGTCGGGAGAAAAGTAAAATATTAAAACCGCGATAAAATCCGAAAAATAGTTTAATTTAAATGTCTAACATTTTCTTAAACATAAGAAATCATTAGTCAAAATATACGTTTAATACACTTCTTTGGTTAGTATATTTAAATTTAGAGTGACTTAGAATCTTTGGGACAAATATCTGACCCACCATCATGATCTTTACCTGACAAAATAATTGCTAATAACATTCATCGCATACGATAATATAAAACGGACGAATTCAATATTTTTAGCGAAATTAGGTTGAACTGATATATTATGAAACTGGCGTTTAATTTTTTTTCCGTGCACGGTAGAGTAATCACACTGCACCTAATAAGAGGAGTGGAGTCCAATAGAAAGTCGACTGACGAGAGCTGATTACCCCTCGGCAGTCGACACAATTATGCCGGTCTGTTGGAACCGGATATACATAGGCTGATCCCGGAATGCGACGCACTTACGTGAGCCGCTATGGCGGGTTTTAACACCTTGTGTAAGGTGGTCATTATCCGGGCGAATATAAAATAATTCATCCTACCACCAGCACCTTATGAAGAGCATTGATATTAAATTTCATATTACTATTTCAACTTATATTTATTTACCTTTTTACATACTAAATGCCATAAAGCACCAATTATTCAATAAAATTTTATTCATTACCATAACCCGTGAGAACATTGGCAGACTTTAAATGAACAGTTATTCAAACAAGAATAATTAAAACTTGTCCCCAGGTGCAGTACGTTTAAGGAAACCTACCCGACGTCTGCTTAATAATAGACAAGTCTATCATTTTGTCATCAAATTCTCTGATCAAACGAACCGACGTAAAAGAGATGGCAACAGTTTTTGTTATTTTGAAGATTTTCGCTATTGCAAAAACACTTTGATGGTTTGAAATCAACGCGTCAACATGAAAATAAGTTGTTTGAGTTTATAGATTAAGTATATTAAATAAAGTAATATATCGTTGGTAGAAAGGCTAATTGACTTAAACGAAATTTTTTGTAACACTAAGTTTCATACATAATTAAAATAAGTTATTTTTTGTTTTTTTAACATAGTTAAAATTTTTCGAAAAAAAAAGTCGCTTAAATCATTTAACCGTCGAATTATTGAAATTATTATGGATACCATATTATGGCCCTTTTAGCTTCGCCCTTTATCACGTCATGGGACGGAACACACACTGGAAAGTGGCTAGGTTGCAACTCTGCCTACCCCCTCGGCGAAAAAGGCGTGATATGAGTGTTTATCGTCAGTTGTCGATCGTTGATTTCACCTATTTTTGATTAGTATTGTAAGTTATTACATATAGAATATGTATACATTTTTTCTTTGCTTGTCATGATGAATGCAAAAAAATTACTTCTGTTTGTATTATTTGGTAAAATGTTTTTATTAAGAATTTAAAAGCAATTAATAGAATACATTATTTTCCGCTTTTTAAAATGAACCACTGGCTGGTTGAGTAACGTTTATTTATTTTTTTATTGCTTATTTGTAATTATGTAATCTTATATGTGTTAAGAAATAGGGAAACGGCAGGAATGTATAAATTTTTCAACAATGTAAAGTTTTAATATTTACAACGCAGTTTTTTTGCAAGCGAAATGATAACTTGCATTATTTATATAATATTTACTTTAGAATTATTAGTCTTAGATCTGGTTTAAAAATATAATATACAGGCACATTATAGCACTATCATAGTTTCGATTAAATGCATTTCTTATGAAATGTTTGTACACTTCGCTTGTGAAAACAATGAATATAATTATGAGTCCTTGGCTAAAACCGAAAAGAAGCGTAAAGCATATAAGTATCTACCTAATTTGCCAGATAGTTATACGCTCCTTTACTCGCATTTTGGGCGAAAATGGCGTGGCCAAATTAAAAGGGCAGTTGTACTCTAATTTGGTTATCCTTATGGAGACACAAGCGTGAAAATATATACATAATAGGCCATAATTATCCTTTTTTAGCTAATCATTAAACATTTTAGCCCGTATTAACTGTTACTAGTTAATCTCTTTCGACAAACATTTTTTGCCAACGCGCGTATTGATTCCATTGAATTAAATAATTTAGGGTATTTTTTATACAAAATGGCCGTAATGTATGATTTCTGCATTTGGTTATGTCCTAGAATTCAGCAATATATAAATGAACTTGTTGAAGGGAATTCATGTTTTTTATTAGCTTTAATGAGGATCTGTATTTTAAGTTAAAGTATATTTGTACGCGACTTTGGTTGTCTGTTTATCTTCGCCCTTTTAGCTTCGCCCTTTATCACGTCATGGGACGGAACACACACTGGAAAGTGGCTAGGTTGCAACTCTGCCTACCCCCTCGGCGAAAAAGGCGTGATCTGAGTGTTTATCGTCAGTTGTCGATCGTTGATTTCACCTATTTGTGATTAGTATTGTAAGTTATTACACATAGAATATGTATACATTTTTTCTTTGCTTGTCATGATGAATGCAAAAAAATTACTTCTGTTTGTATTATTTGGTAAAATGTTTTTATTAAGAATTTAAAAGCAATTAATAGAATACATTATTTTCCGCTTTTTAAAATGAACTATTCAATAAATGCTTCCGATTATAACACGATTAATTTGGTAATTCAATCTATGTATAAGCTTATGACAATACTTGTTTTAAAATCACAGGTCTTAACTAAACTTTATTAAATTGTATGAAAAATTTGATTTAAACTGTATAAAAAATAACCAACACAACACACCTACAACTTCATCTTGGGCTAGAACTCGCCCTGGCAGAGTTGCACAGCAGAAGAAGCGTGAATAAGGAGCGAAAACAAACTAGATTTTAATTAAAATATCTACTTATGTATTTGTAATACATTGTACGACAAAACGCGATCGTAATAAGACAATACATAGAACTTATACTGTATATTGTTAGTCATATAATTTCAACTATTAAAAAAATATGCTGCCAGCTCCTATTACAAAAAGAGGCTTTATGTTCGCCTATGCAACCACATTTCGATCGATAAGTAAGGCGCTATAAATCGCCAAACTTCGAACAGATACAGCGAATTCCACAGTTCGCGTAATAAACCGTGTTATATAAAAGAAAAGTTTTTGTCGTCGGCCGTCGGCGTCCTCCGCACAACCGCAATGCGCTTCTCGCCGTCGTAACTACCTACATTATTAAAATAAGTATTATTTGTGCCATTACAAACACGAACTTTGACGTAATTTGCAGTTTTGTTGTTTACAAATTGTTGTTGAATATAATTTAATTATTAAAATAAAATTTATGTTGTTTGGAAGAAGTCGTGGATTGTGATAAGACCGCCATTTGTAATTATTGTTTGTTTTTTATCTCTACTTTATATTTACTTTCCTATTCAACTTGATATATAATAAATAGCAAACGTTAAAAAAATAACCGTATTGATAACCTCCTCCTTTTTTGCAGCCGGTTAATGACAATGCTCAATATCGGACTAGCTTGAAGATGATTATGAAAGTAATCAAAATTGATTTATAACTCCTGGAAGAGACAATGCAGTTTGTATTGATCAATACTATAATGAGTCTATTGTTATTTTATTATGCAATTTTATTATAAAAATTTGTGTGACTCAGCATTTTACGGCGGAAAAACTAAAATCATTAAATATTGATAAATTAACTTTGTACGATATTTCGAATGCAAAAGCGTTCAAGTAGTAGTCAAGCATAAATTTGATTTTATTTTATTGAACACAACAATATTATTCAACGTATAAATACATACTTTTAATTCTATAGTTTGTCAACAAGAAGTTGTTACCGGACTTAAAATTCAGTAGATTTAAAAAAAACTTATTTTATTGTGAAACGATTTTATAGAGCACAGATTTCCTTTTTACCAATAAATTTATTACTTTAGAGAAAGAAAAAATGGGTTGATCTCATTTTTATCTATAAATACCACCTAATTTCCAATAATACACATATTCTCCAATATAAAACGCGAACTACGCTAACTCGTTAACAGAGACTAATAAGTCGCACAATTAAACTATCAGCATAATTTATGAATACTATAAAAAGTTTCTCCGAATTCTAAACATTTCAGCTGTTTTTGAAATATTTAATAACGCGTAGTAGTAGGTAATATTAAAAGAACCGATCAATATGTTTGTTAAGTATTAACTGTTCGATTACAAAAATATACTATGTATTCAATTTATTTAATCAGATGAAATCAATTTATCGAATTAAGTATATTAACGGATAGTGATAGAAGTTCCAAATTTCGAAAGAAAAGTTCATTATTTTTTTTATATGCACACGGCATAGATACCTCACTGCACTTAACATTAAGTGGAGTGGACACCAATAGAATGTCCACTGACGATAGATGATTAACCCTTGACAGTCGACACAATTATGCCGGCCTATTAGAACCAGATATACATATCGTTGTTTTAGCCTTATGTATAGCATAAATGAAATCCATTATAATGTATACCTAATATAAAGTTTTCCGTACTAGCCCATTTCGAGTGACAATAGATGATTATCTCTCGACAGTCGACACAATTATGCCGGCCTATTGGAACCGGATATACATATAGTTGTTTTGTGTGTAGCCTTATGTATATCATAAAGGAAAATCATTATAATGTATACCTAATATAAAGTTTTCCGTACTAGCCCATTTCGAGTGACAATAGATGATTACCTCTCAAGAGTCGACACAATTATGCCGGCCTATTGGAACCGGATATACATATTTATTTATTTTATTTTTTATTTTTATTATTAGGTACAGTTACAGACTACAAACTAAACAAATGATATATCAATATTACATTAAAAAGCAAAATGAGTTTGAAGCCCTATTACAACTATACACAACAATTAAGTTAATTGGTAGCATCACGCAAAATTCGGAATGATTAGTCTAGTTACTTAGTTACAGGTTTTAAATAGGGATTCTTTAAAGGAAGCGAAACTAATGTTAAAAATGTCAAGTTTTGTACGTTGTTATATAACGTGCATGAGCACGTTATATAACAACGTTTGTACAAATCCCTTTACCAGAATGATCTGGTAAAGGGATTATTTTGTGATACATTGTTATATTATGTAATATAGTTGTTTTGTGTGTAGCCTTAAGTATAGCATAAAGGAAATCCATTATAATGTATCCCTAATATAAAGTTTTCCGTACTAGCCCTGTGAAAACACATTTTCCCATGCTAGACATGGTTGATGAAAAATCGACCGCGCCGCAATTTCTCGGAAAAGCACCGCGAAGCCAAGCGCAGTAATGTAGAAATAAATTATTAGGCACGAAAACTGAACTCTAGCTGTTTCAGTTGTTAAATTGTCGTTTTATGGACGATAATGATATATTTAAAAGGTTTATTTTAAACTAAGCCATTAAAGCTATTATGTTATATATTTAAATAAAGCATTTTTGATTTCCCTACGAATAATACTACATGTAGTCCTTGAGTAATTATATTAATAAATAAATATGTTCAAAAACCATAAATGTGGGTACAGTAACATATAGTTATGCTTAAACTTTGACTATAAATAAGACTTCAAAATATAATACGTGGAAAAAAACTTTTATACTTAGTCTGGCCATAAATACTGTTACACTTAATTATAAAAAAATATTACATTTGAATTTCGAATCTGTCATTTTTATACGATTGTTCATTGTGTTTTCTCATTTTGGCGCCAATACATTGTAAAATATTTTGCGATATTAAAATGGTGTGGGGTGATAAAGAGAACCGAATCGCTGTGATAGCATTACACAAAGTAGGTATGGAGCCAAATGCAATTTTTAAAACTCTCCATACACTTGGTATTAGTAAAATGTTTGTGTACCGGGCTATTAATAGGTACAATGAGACCTCCTCTGTTTGTGACAGAAAAGATCTGGCCGTCCACGTAGTGTTCGTACGAAAAAGGTGGTCAAAGCAGTAAGGGAAAGAATTCGAAGAAATCCTGTCCGAAAGCAAAAGATTTTATCTCGGGAAATGAAGATAGCACCTAGAACCATGTCGCGTATTTTAAAAGATGACTTAGGACTTGCAGCCTATAAGAGACGCACTGGCCATTTCTTAACTGATAATTTAAAGAAGAATAGGGTGGTAAAATCGAAACAACTACTGAAGCGGTACGCAAAGGGAGGTCACAGAAAAATTTTGTTTACGGATGAGAAAATTTTTACAATTGAGCAACATTTTAACAAACAAAATGACCGTATTTATGCTCAAAGCTCTAAGGAAGCTTCCCAATTAGTCGACAGAGTGCAACGTGGACATTATCCGACTTCAGTGATGGTTTGGTGGGGTGTTAGCTATGAAGGAGTGACTGAGCCATATTTTTGTGAAAAAGGTATCAAAACATCGGCACAAGTGTATCAAGATACCATTCTTGAGAAGGTAGTTAAGCCCCTTAACATCACCATGTTCAATAACCAAGTATGGTCCTTCCAGCAAGACTCGGCGCCGGGTCATAAAGCTCGGTCCACGCAGTCTTGGTTGGAATCGAACGTTTCGGACTTCATCAGAGCTGAAGACTGGCCGTCGTCTAGTCCCGATCTTAATCCGCTGGATTATGATTTGTGGTCAGTTTTAGAGAGTACAGCTTGCTCTAAACGCCATGATAATTTGAGTCCCTAAAACAATCTATACGATTGGCAGTGAAGAATTTTCCCATGGAAAGAGTGCGTGCTTCTATTGATAACTGGCCTCATCGTTTAAAGGACTGTATTGCAGCCAATGGAGACCACTTCGAATAAGCTTTTATATTTTTAATTGTTTTATATTTATGTATTAAACTGACACACTGTAAAAGTAATAAATGTTATTTGCAGTTAACAATTTTCTTTTTTCTTTATTACAATATTTATGGCAAGACTAGGTATATTCAAGATATATATTATTTTAGTTTTCATTTTCGAATATAAATTTAAACTGCACCACTATAGCATTGATATTCGAAAAACAAAAAGTAAATAAAACTGGAACTAAATATAACATAACGATGTCTCATATCGATTATAATGTATTATGTACTGCCTTCTATATTATATTATATATTGTAACAAAAGCTACACAAGCGGTACCAAGCTTCGTTCAGGACAATTCCAATCAATCATTCGATTCACTACATAATTAATACCTCGCTTTTAGTCGATGGAATCACCACCCCAAGCAATTTGTCTGCTTTGCTGCGAATAGAGCCCTTATCGAGCCATCATGGAAATAGGGGGTACGCGAAATAATCAATATTTTTCTGCCCACACCCGCCACCACGCATGCGTGGTGGTAGCGAGCTGGTGGTGTTGGTACGGCCCCGTGGGATCTTGGGTTTAGTGGTATTCACCCACGAGTCATTCTAGTTGGTAGAGCGGAGCAGTAAACAACGTCTCCAACCATGGTGTTGAAGGCAGGCTCTGTGGGGTCTTTCAGACCGCCCTGTAAGTTCACTGTGTTTTTGTCACCACGGGCTTTGACGGGTTAGGGGTGCCATTTACAATTCAACCCGTTACGAAATGGGAACTGTTAATTCTAATCGCGACTTTTCGTTAAACCTATTCGATATTTATTTAAATTTGGAACATTATTCCGCCATTTTTTTTAGAAAATCGATTGCAAAATGTAATGCTAGTATTTTATTTCACAGAAACCCATGCTGGCGTTAACGGGAAATCGGTAAGGAATTTGAGCAAATTCGTCAGATTTGCGAATTATTTACAAGCACATTTTGAGTTTTTTTTTTTTCATTAATAACTATAAATTGAACTAAACCGTAGTTTTCAATTACTATGTTTTTATACACCCTGTTTAATTATTTTTTTTATTTTCTTACATTGTGTTTTTAAAGTTAAAAAAATTAAAATTACACTTTTTATTTTACAAAGTTTTTTGTGATTGGTGTTTTAAATCTCTTCGGATTAAGAATATTATACACTTATTAATCCAGTCTTTAAACATAAATAAAAAAGGAAAACCATATACAGACAAAAGAAAGAAATCGATACGATTATGCTAGAATTGCGCAACGCATAAGACTGAGCCTTAATAATATTTCTTCTCTTTAACAATCGATAAATCAAACATTCAGTATTCAAATCATTCGGGTAAATAGTCAAATATTCGAATAGTAACTATAAATTCTGCATAAGGAAATATTGTTAATGTCAACTTTAAGCAAAAACGATAATATAATGAGATACTTTAAAGATTTTATTGTATAAAGTTTATAAGCCGTTAAAATATAATAAAAATATAACAACATGCGATATTAAATAAGAAATACTAAGGAAGTAAGTAAGAAAAATCCATACAGGAACGTGAAAATTTTTATAATGTAATCTTCTTGCTATTTAAAATTGTTCAATCTATATTCTATACATTTATTATAAAGGGTTAAAACTTTAACTTTGTAATCACTGGAACTACCGAGTCAATTTTAATCTTTCACTAATAGGAAGCTACATTATTCTTGAATACTTTAGGCTACTTTTATCCTAGGAAAATATAAAACGGGACTTTTATCACGGAAAAACGCTTACACTCGGGCGGAACCGAGGGCAAAAGCTAGTATATTACTTTAAAAAAAATATACTTTCAACATTTACGTTATTATTCTAATTCAAATTACGTCGCGGCAGCCCTATTCGTGTCACCTTTGGGGTGACAACCCTTTTGCGTTTTACTTTTTTTGTACGTTCATTAACTTAATTGCGTTAGTCATTAACTTTTATTAGTGTTTGATTCACTAATGGATATACTGGCATATAAATAGAAACAATATCGGTTTACGATGTTCTTTCACAAATAAAAGTTTGATTTTAAACGTAACTATGGCAACTGAATACATACATAAACCCACGCCTAAGGTATACGTAGGCATAATCAGAGTTCGCGTTTATCAAGATCTTTCCATGCATTTAGGGGGAGTGGATTTTTTTAATGATTTTTTTATTTATTGTGGGTTTCGAATTTTGATCTTCACGGTTTGTAAATTATTTCTGAACCGGGGTTGGCCAGTTACACCATAAAAAAAATCTTATGCTATTTATTGTTTCAAATAAATCAATGTCAATAACATTTGCAATTTAAATTTTACATTATTAGGGTCTTGTATGTTTGAAAAATGTCTTTGTTGAAGAAAATGAGTACTTTAGAATATAATAGCTTCGTGTCCAAACAAAACTACGATATTAATATAAATTACGGAAAAATAAAACATCCTCTTATTACTCTTTATAAAATAAATTAAATTCATTGAAATTAAAATAAAAAATAACTTTTTTCTAAAACTTGCGCTTATTTGTCTCACGTTCGTACGAAAGCAAAGCAATAAAATCCGTCCAACGAATCAATATTTCAAATCACGGCCGCGATCTATTATTTAGACTTGTAACGCGATACAGGCGAACGGGAAGGTATATCAAATTTTAGTATAGATAGAAACTTCATAGCACAGCCTAGGTCACATATTTGCTTACCTTACCAATAAGCATACATAACCGCATTCCAGGAATGTCAGATATTTTTATTCAAATTTGAATTTCCATTTTACGCGATAAAATTGGATTTTCCGGAAATTTACTGCAACAAAACTATATTCTTCTTGGTATCTTAGAATATCATAGGTCAGGGAAGGCAAAACTTTAATGGTTAACGTGCCTTTTATAAAACAATATGGCCTGTAACGTTTCTAGGACCCGATTTATCTATCCAAGTGCAAATTTAGCAACTTTTTATGACCCAACAACTATGTTTTTGTTTTTTTTTTCGGGGCTCAGCCTTTGCTGCTTTCACTGCACCTGACGTACATAATAATATACAATCTTTGGCATATTACACGTGTGCCCGAATTATTCTGTCACGCGCCATTGGTTCGCCATCCCTGTCATAAGTGGTGGTAAGTCCTCATAAAACCCAGGTTTTTTATTAATCTTACAACTACTATCGTTCCTATTGGTATATTAAGATGCTCTTTATGATAGATGATAAATCCTTATAAAAAGCTATTGTTTTAAACATCTTCATGAACCAAAGTTAAAATAGAAGATTCCTCATCGCATTGTAGCTTCGAAATAACAAGACATCAGGCGATTTTATAGACAATGTTGATTGATTCCGTCCTAACCGAATTTCGGCCACTCTCAACGGAGTTCAGTCAAGTACGCAGGAGATATTATAGTGCGCAATACACAGGTGCACTCTCTGTTCCTTCACTCTCATATTGCGGTGAGACAGCAATCCGACATGACCGGAGACAGATGAGGGGCAGGTCCAAATTAACGCTTGAAGACAATAACGACAATCAGTAAATTATTGAATACAGTGCTTAAAAGTTTTGATTTTAATATGAAAATTCATAAAATTTAAACTTTTTATTTTATAAAGATATACTCTAATTATATTAAAATTGTTCTAGACATAAAAAACCTATATCAAATGACGCAGAAAAACACGGCGATTCTAAATATTTATATAATTTATTTTTGGTATATTTGTCGCTTACATATGATTTCTTTTCAAGAGTTGAAATACTTTACGTGCTAATAATGACAATGACATTGATACCTATACTAGTTTATTAATCCGCCTAACATGATTATGTTAATTAAAATTAAATCACCAAGAACACATTTCCACTTTATCAAGGTCAGTTATTAAAGTTTTAATCCCCTTAAACCTTCAATGAGATGAATGTAGGCTTATAATTCATATACCAATTCGATATACATTATCTCAACAAAGAATACGATTTCTCATTGTCAGACCTCCTCGACTTTTTCCAATCCGATAATTTGAATATCTAACAGATCTTTTTATTAGCCATATAACGCTGACATAGAAATTTTAACAACAAAAACTTATGCATCAACGTTAGTTATTTCTGATTCTGTGTCGTATCCGACGCTATGCTAAGCGAAGATTTGTATCCATAGCTTAATTCCTTATTCGATAATTTTGCAGAATTTTGCAGTTTATTGTGGTCTTAAATTAAAATTATTGGCACTAAAAAACATAAGTAAAATGTCAAGATTGATGGAATCCTGAAAAAAAATTCGTTTCCTGCCGAAACTCATGCCAATTATGCTATAGTTGCTATTTACATTAAGGAATAACGGATCATTAATTTATTTAATAATAAAATATACAACAATACATAAAATAAAATAATTCAATTATATTCAAAATACGTTACTTAAAAGCAAATAAATTAATCGTAACCGTAATGATTTCTTATGTTTACGCGAACGTTAGACATTGAAAATAAAACTGTTTTACGGATTTTTTCGCGGTTTTTATATTATTATTTTCTCCCGGCGTTAAAATAATAATATAAAAACCGCGAAAAAATCCGTAAAATATTTTTATTTTTAATACTAACCGTTTTCATAAAGTCGCAATAAATATTATCGTATCGCTTTCTATCGCTAGTGCGACAGAGGCATTAATTTATTTCGTGGTAGGAGGGCGGGTCGCGTGCTGGTTTACTACGTTTTTGATTTACTATAGGACCTGATTTCATGGTAACGGCCCACGTATTTGTGACCCTATATTTATTATGTATGTTGTAAAACTATATTAGTGATTGCCACTTGGTTATATACGTGTTATGTTTTATTGGGAATAAACACATGAATTACTTTGTATATTAAGTCATAGGTAGCCTTTAAGCCGAATGAAAACAACATGAAAAAAAAAATATTTTTTTAGAATCGGTAGAGACAAATAGGTAAAGGTAATTAGATAAAGGCAACGATGTAGGAAGAAACAATATGAAAATAATTGCTTTTTGTTAACATTTTAAAATAATTTGTTGTTTCGTATATTCATTTATTGGTTATTTAAATTGGAAAACCGAAAATACAGTTCTTCAAGCTAAAACGTAATACCAACAAAAAACTGACATAGGCCGCTTGACGTATCAAACAAATATTTTTTATGACTTCGAAAGAGTTCAATCAACTATTTTTTGTTGGCCAAGTGGCACTATTAATATTAATTAACCCAAAAGAACCATATCAATTCATATTCTAATCTCAAACAGTCAATTCATTAAGTAGAGATGGACAAACACAGTTCTTGCTAATAGATTAATGTATTAATTTTTTTAACTCGTAATTTGGCCTGTAATTAGTTGTGAGACGTTTACAGATCGTCTCTCAGTCGCTCGGCCCACGTACGGAATTAATGAACTTGGACCAGATTTGGACTTAATACGTGCTATTTGAAATATTAAGCATAATTTTAATTAGATTTCATTTGAATTAATGGTTAAATTAGATAACATTTTTGTCATTTGTAAGAAATTTATTTTATTAATGTTATATTTTATGAAACATCGTTTTTATTGCTTTGAATTACGAGAGGAGCTTCCCGTTCGCCTGACGGTAAGCGATACCACCGCCTATAAACTGCAGAAACACTATCCAAAATTTTGAATTACAAAGTATTATTTGGTATTCCACTGTGCTAGCTATCCTGAAACATAGGATGTCAAGTCTTTTATGTCTAGTAGTTACACTGGATACATGTCCCTAACCGGAACACAACAGTGACTAAACACTGCTGCTTGAAGGAAAGCTCGTCGAGATAGGTTATACCTTTGTCTATTTTGCCACTAAGCCCAATCTGGCTAATTTATGTTAAAACTAAAATTCTTCGGCAACTTTAAATCGCGCAGTATCATGCTTAAAATTATAATTTGGTTCGGCTTCTGTTTAAGGACAATGAGTGCGTCCAACAGACTTCTCGACATTTATTTATAAAAAAATATTAGGTTACGATAGCTACCGGTTTTAGCGCGTCGCCAGCGGGTCTAACCTTTCAATACTCTAAATTTAAAATTAAAAGCATTGATAACGTTTTATTTATGCATATTACTCTACAAAGTAATAAATCAATACACGCCCAGTTTTGTCACCTTGTTTTGTTAACCATTTTGTAATCTTTAATCTGCGGCCCAGATACGTCCGGTTACGGTGTCCAATATACGTAGACCTCTCATTTTAATTGTATAATGTAATTAACAATTGTTTTACATAATTGGTGTATTTACGCGTAATTTATTTAGAAAACTAATTATGACATTTCGTAGCTAATAAAACAATCTTGATTTGCCCAGCTAGCGCAGTTATGAAAATTATATTTTTCGTAGCGCAAATGGATGTATCTTAAAATATATATTTTAAAGCATACAATATAAATTCATATTAGAAGAAATAAAACGTTTATATAAGGCTAGCCAATAAATGATTTAGAAGACTTAAATGCATCTGTCTGAAGTAGACGATAACTACTATTAAAACACAGCATGTAATTTGGATTTTTGACAGCTGCGTAGGCGCACCTCACAATTTTTAGAAATTTTCATCAATCACGTAGTTAAATATTTAGTAAAATTAATAGTCCACCAATACAGTGTTACCTAAGACGACTAATTAATAATAAAATTTTAGTATACTGATTTAACTTTAGATTTGGCTAGATTAGTCATAAACTTCTCTATCTAGACATTACTTTTATTTAGTAAAAAGCCATTTAAAATTACGAAATCATTTCAAACGCCCTTTAATAACTACCATTGCCACTATTTACCAGTAATTAAAGTAATTAAACAAAAATAATTTATGTACACCAGAGACCAACTTACACTGGTCGGTGGTTGCAAATTAAAACGACTTTTAATGATTTATTAACAGATAACGTCTTAAATTGCGCGAGAAATCGCGTGAGATTCAATGGAGCCTTCTTACACCCTTGACATGGATTATAATACTGATTGCCTATCATTATTTTTCTTTAGACAGCCTTCGTGACGCAGGAGACGTAAATCTAGGTGGTCGATTTGTTTATGCAAGAATCGGTGTTTGTAGATACCACCGTGTGCTATTTCTGTAGTCTTAACAGTATATAATCACTGAAATAATGGTTTGAAGGACTTTATAGTTCGGTAATTATAATGGATGTTTCAGATTTAAATGAACAGTCTCTCGTTTATTAAAACCAGGATGCACGTATCTGAAGGCGATGAGATCTTACAGCGGACAATTTTTAATGTTTTCAATGCATTTTTTTTTTTCAATAAAACAGTAAACAAGACTTACACGACACATGCCATTACTTTCCTTAGCAGAACCACATGTAGTAGAGACACCACAGCTTTAAGTGAAACCCGTAGGTTTGCTAACACCTTTCTTTGTCGCACCATCAGGTTTTGGAATAGTTTGCTGGGCGCTTGCTTCCCGTTTCCTGTACTCCTGGGTCCTTTCGCCGTAGCGTGAAGAAGCATCTTAGTAGGTCGGCATCATTGTGTCAATTAACATGAGATGGCCATCATCAGCCATCCATAAGTTGTCATTCAATACTTTATCTGGACGGTATTGTATTTACCATCAGGTACAATGCAGTTTTGCCGCACCCGGATAAATTAAAAAAATACACGAATCAATACTATTTGTTGCGGTGCTCTCCTACTTACAGGCTACATTACCCGTAACAGAAAAAAAAATACACGAATCAATAACTACTTGCTTCTTACTTACAGACTGCCGCCAACATGTTTAAGCGTGAGCAAAACGGTCAAATTTAGTAAATAATGTTATAATACAATATTTTGTGTAGTATAAATAAATGACAAGGAACGATATAAACATAGATATAAATTAAAATAATACACCTAATTTTTAATGAAGAATCAATAACATTTTAATTGCATCATATAATCTAGCAAGTGATGCATCTTGATCAAATTGTATGACTTAACTACAGCATGTCTATTTGAATTAATAATATTTATTTAATTTCATTTCTGAAATGATTTATTAATCTGCGGTGTGGTGAGACTAACTCCAAATATGTAAAATTTTATTTCCCAGTTTTCCGTTTACATATCCTACCCTCCGGCATATATTATGTTGCACGCACGTAGCCTCATTCTTAAACGCTTGAAGCAGCTTTAGAGTCATCCAATCCAGTTAATCTTAAGTTTGTTCTAAAAATACACTATTACTTCACTTGAGAATGAAATCTATAATCTTTTTAACTACGCCAATACGCCAAGGACCTCTTGCACTTAAGTAAAAACTAATATTTTACATAACACTGTGTAATAACACCTGTGAACACTAATATTTGCACGTCAACCATACCTATATATCTATCTGTCTGTCTGTTCATAATTAATGTTTACTAAACGACAAGCCGCTGCTAATTTACAGCTTGACAGTCATTTCGCAATCAATCGAAACTCGATATCGTACAGAGATTTAATGATGTTACAGTAATGTATACGTTTTGACTATTTGAGAAAAATATATTTTTTTAAATATATTATTTTACTAATTTTGCACGACTACTTTGCTTCAGTTCGTATAGTCGAATAAGTTAGCCAAAATTCCTTTGAATGCATACGTAAGAATCTATACAATGAATATTACTCAGTAAAAGTAAGGTATTTATTTATTTATTAAATAACACACCAGAGACATATGCATCTAAAAAAACACAAATGATAAATAATAATATAAATTCTGATACATATAACTTTTAAAGGTATGTACAGCATACAAATAACATCTAGATAAAATGACAAAATAAAACCGTCGGGTACGAAATACCCATTAGACCTACAAAAATTTTATCATGCATCTATGTTATTGTCGGTCATAATAAATGGTCTAGTCTAAGAAGAACAATTAAAACTAATATCATCACTTATATACAAGATTCCTTACCTTATAGGTCTACTAACATCGATTTAAAATTTATCACGTACAGACTTATCACAAAAAGACAAAACATCGCAGAAAACCGCAACAAAAATTATAGCGAGTAAAGATCGTGTCGACGACGATTAGAAGACCTATTTAGCTGTGGTTTCGTAATCGTTATTAATTAGTTTAAAACCACTACGAAAAAATGCGCCGTGGACGCCGCAATGCGGAGTTTCTTGGCCACTGAGCCGCTATTGGTTACGTAGGGATAGCAAAAAAATGTTCTGCATTACGCGGCTGAACTCTAGGTATGTGAGGCGCCGTAGTAATGCTGCGATGCTGCTAGTATTTATAATCTTAACTCAACCGATAGCAAATCAGATTAAGTACTATATAATTATGGTTGATGCTTCATTCTACACATACAGTTTTGGAATGCTTTTATTTACAAAATATTATGGCATATAAAGTATTTGTGTACATAAATACTATATATTTATGAAGGTTTCGAAAATCTACGTAAAAATAATATGTAACATACCTAAGACTAATAATCTGTTTTGCCAACGGTACCTGACAGTGATTACTATTAGTGTAGTATTTGGGTTATGCCCTAACTTAGGTGGTACTGTAAGATGCCTTGACGGATATTGCGTAAATTCTGCCGAGCATACTGACGCTTGAGAGCTGTCAACGACAGATTTTCCTGCTATTAGCATTTCTAGTATTGATTAGATTTTTTGCTTTAATTTACTTTTTTAAAAGCAAAGCTGTGAAAGAATGTACCTAATGTATATGAATGTAGATTTCAAAATACTTAAAAATGTTTTGAATAACTTCGCAGATTCCTGTTATTTTTAACGTTCGCCTATGAAATACGCCAAATCTTTTAATGTAAAAACTGAATGGTTGTATTGTATGATGTAAATTAAGAGCACGTTGTATTCAAAATTGAAAGGCGTTCAGCAATTCCAATATACGTACAGCGTCTGTCTGTGCCTCGTCTTATTTAGAGATTCAATAAGTACCGTTCGCAACAAAAACACACTAAACAGATTAACGGCAATTTTCAATTGGCAAACATTCAACAATTTAATACTATTTGAAAGGTAATACGTTAAATTGAAATACAGTTTTAATATAAAGTTAATTTGCGACGATCCACGAAGGCTTGCGTGACAATTTCGGCCCACTTTTATTAGATACGCAGTTAGTGTCAGAATTTACGCTATTGTGTGCCAGTTTCTTATAAATCTTAACTGCTACATGGAAAGTAAAATATTTCGTTTGAAAACTACGGTTTCGTAAATTAATAACTCATTCTTTATAGTAACCTGTTAAGACAAACTGTCTTCTATGTATAAATCTATGTGCGTAATATCACTGCTGGGCACGGGCCTCCTCTACTACTGAGGGATTAGGCCTTAGTAGGCACACTGGCCTAGTGCGCATGGCAGACTTCATAAACCCTCTTTTTGTTGTTCTTCTTCACCGTTAAAGCAAGCGATAATTCATATATAATTTAATTACACTGTGGTAGACTAATTCATTTTTATTTGTTCACAGATCACTCTGTATAGAGTAACCGAAAATGCTCCCCTGAATTATTCCAATACATTAAGGTAAGTACGTTAATTAATATTAAATTTTGTTATTTAGATCGACACCTTGTTAATAAAAAATAAGCTAAGATATTTATGTTTGCTGCCAAAATTTCGTTAAATTTATTTGATTTTATCTTTAAAATTGTAATGATGAAATATTTAATGTTATTTGCGTCATGTTTTATCGCAAAGTAAGGACTTTTGCAACATCAGGCACGAAATGATTAGCCCTAAGTGGATTAGGTCGTTAAGATAAAATTAACTAAGGCGAGATGAATATTGACATCAACAGTAGCTGGATTTGTAATACGTGTGGTCAATTTTTTATTTGTGTAGTCGCAGAAATATTTGTCAATTGGGTATTTTGTAAAATTTCCGATTATATATGTTACTTTTTTTGGTATTGAATATCTTTAATTTTAATAAAGAAAGGACATTTATTTTGTCGGTCTTTCCGCACAGGAAAGGAGTACTTCACGTGTAAAAACTCATATATATAACCACATGATTATAAGTAAAAGCAACTTAAATAACATGTTTTTGCAATAGGCCCAATATCAGTTTATAGACTTTGTAGTTTTTATTAATAATTTGATAGATTGCAAAATTATCTTTACAACCCTCCACAATGTACCCAATTTTAAAATATTCCAGCAGCATACGGCAAACTCTTAAATGCGGGCCAACTCATCGCATGTTGGGGTAGGGCGGGACTCACAAAAACTCACCAGACTGGATTCTTCCTGCACGGGCCGATCCATTTTTATATATAAACTGTTAATTTTATCAAAAATCTCTTGATTAAATACTCAGCCAATGGTCAGGATGTAAAATCGTCGTTCAAAGCTAATTAAAACAGGGCTCAAAACAGTCAAGTTTTGCATGAGCTAAAGAATGAAACATAATTCAAAGTGTATACACTCATAGTAAATTTAGTCGACAATTTCCGAACAAAAATTTGATTTTAATCATATCGTTTCTTTATATCACCCTGTATAACAGATTGAGAGGTCTTCACGTATCGTGATCAACTTAAGAGCATCCTTCCATTATTATTATAAGCTTACAAGTTGATCGAATTGGCTACGAGCTAATGACCCTCTAACTATGTGACTAGATGTGTTTACTAAAAGGTCAAGAATTTTTTTTCGCAGATAGTCGTTTTACATTGAACAAGTACAATATTATTAACTTGGGAGCATGACGAGTTAAGTTAAATTTATAGATACCTACAGCCATTTTATCCAAGCTGATAAAATACTATTTTTGTCACGCTGCTAAGTACATATAATTAATATTATAGAGAAAAAAAAATATATGGCGCTGGTAGAAGGCTTGTTGAAAATGACTAGAGTTTTAATACAGACTGAAAGGAGCATTTGGAAGTGTAGTATTTTTGCCTACCGCTAGAAAAAAAAATTACCATTTAAAATTACTAAGTTACTGCGAAAATATAAAACGGTTAAATTTTATTCTCAAATAGTGTGTAGTTTAGCCAGCATGCCTTGAACGTCCACACACTCCCTCCCACCTTTTATCGCCGAAGGGGTGGACAGAGCAGAGGCGCAAATGGCGTATCCATTTTCTGCCGTGTATTCCGTTCCATGTGATAAGTAGCAATCCTATCGAAATATCGGGAATAAATTTCAGATTCCGAGCTGATACTGAATAGAAAAACAAAATATCAATTTACCCAACCCGAGATCGAACCTGAGACCTTAGTATTGTAGTCGTACCGTACAACTACGCTACCGAGGCAGTATACAACTATACATCATCATCATCCCCTCGTTGTAGTCTACTGCTGGACATAGACCTCTCCCAAGGTATGCCACAAAGCACTACAATATTGTCTCTATAAAAAGCCCTATACAAAGGTATTTTCTTCTATGCTATTGGCAGGTCAATTCATACTAAATGTACAATGACTGATCGATGACAGTTAATACACATGTGCCTTCGCAAACTTATTTAAAATTACGTGCAATTATTCTATAAATAGTACTGAACTAAAAAAATCAATACGGCGGGAAAATACGGCGGCCATTTTGAAATGATTATTTTGTTTACGCGGAAATTTTTCCTTGCTTTGTACTTTACGTATTTGATTTTAAATTTGGATTCCAAGATAGTGTTATGTATGGATACCTTATCTTACTGATATTTTGAATGATTGTCCGCGAAAATGATTGGACGATTAGATGTGCGTTAGAAGTAAACACGGAAACCGCTGAAGGGATATGGATGGAATTTGGCACATGGGTAGAACATGTCCTGGATTAACATAGACTACTTTAATCCCGATAATTTTCTCCAAATTATAAATAGATGTCGCTGACGTACAATGAACATCTAATGTTTTCGAGACTTTTCTACTGGGTAAGACTGTTCATACCGGCGAAGTTGCGAGCAAACCTAATTGTTTATATTGGAAAGATGTTGTCTTTATATTTAAATCTATTTAGGGTATACTGTTTAGTACTAGCTATACTGATAGAAAAGCTTCATCAAAAAACGTAGTGACCACACTATAAACACCTATGTGAAGACAAAAATTATAACTCAAATTTAGTGTGACATTCGTTTTCTCAACGGGGCAGATCTAATACGACTAGAAAAGTGTCTAAAGTAACAATAACAAATGTCTTCTTTGCAGTTTCTGTGTGTTGTCACCCTATTTATTTCAACTTTGTCCTGTTATGAACTCTTTATGGCCACTAGTGGCGAAGGGTAGGATTCTTCGATAGGGAATCTGACACAACATGGGACCAATTATATGTATGAATGCGGTCTTCAAATCGTTCTAATGATAATTCGATTTTACATAAATTACTAAAGGGAAACCGACAGGAATCAAGTTATATGGATCATTCGCTACTGATCACCACATACAGGAAATCTGTCTTTCTTTCATAATTAAGCTACCGTCTTTTAAAGTAGTTTCCTACCTTTGATAACATTCAAATATTTATTAATCCTTTATTCTAAGCCCTGTGCCCAGATCGACATAATAATTTAAATTTATTAAGGGCCCACATTTGCTTTTTATCGTTATAAATCAAAGTCAAATAAATAATGGCGGCCATTGCCGGCGTATCGATCAATGACAATTTGCTGCAAAAGGATTTAAAACCTCATTAAATAACTAAAATCGTGCCTTATTTAAAATAAATATAGAGGTCTTAGCCATTTACTTAAAAAAGGTTGTTTATTTTACATATTATTTAGAATTACGTTGTTAAAGTTTTATTTCTGTGTTCGATATTTTGTGGAACAGTTTTATAGTTTGGCAACTGATAAGTTGGGTCACTTGACATTCATCCAGACTCCATCTTAACATATAAACACCCACACAGACGTATTTTATGTGCGTTGCCTACAATCTAGGCTACCAGATATTCCACCAGGGTGGCGCCATCATATAGTGCGTAAAATACTACACTTCAGTGGCGAAAGGTCAAATTTTCCTAAAGAGAACCCTACCAACATATAGTGGACCTCGTACTTTGAGCTTCAATGTGGCAGTATAAATAGTTTTTCATCAGGCCTGTATCGGAAGGGGATAGCTTTATTAAAATATTCTGACAGCATCAAAAGTGAGTAGGCACCGGTAAAAGCGGACATACGGATTCTACCTACATAATAATAATAATAATATCAGCCCTGTATTATATACTTGCCCACTGCTGAGCACCTCGGCCTCCTCTACTACTGAGAGGGATTAGACCTTAGTCCACCACGCTGGCCTATTGCGGATTGACTTCACACACCTTCGAAATTCCTATAGAGAACTTCTCAGATGTACAGGTTTCCTCACGATGTTTTCCTTCACCGTTAAAGCGAACGATAAATTCACAAAGAATACACACATGATTTCTTTTTCTTTTTTTTTCTACCTACATAAATAGCACATAAAGGGAAGTCAGCAGGAATCAGGTAACATGGAGCCCTTTACCATTGCTACACTTTTTAATCTGTATCCGATCTTATTCAAACCACCTGAAGAGTTAATAAACATTAGCTTTTCCTCACTCGGCTATACTAACTACTCTAATCTCCGTAATATCCCTTTCGCTGGCCATAAAACTAGACGGATTGAAAGTCATCTCTATACAATTAGATATCATCAACCACTAACTATACAGATTTAGGTGCAATCAATATTCGCTAGAATTATTATTGTCATTACATAGTGTATAGCAAGGATATGTGGAAGGACAGGTCCCAAATTAAATCGGGTCAAAAAGTTATATAGTTACCGTATTTTAAATACTCACAAATTTAGATTCCCCGATCCATGGACAGCTAGGTTGTTAGATTTCTTAATTAAACACGCCCTTATTAGTATGAAGAGATGACACCAAAGATAACCCAAGAAACTTTAAAACAAAGAATGCGTTAAACTTACCATGAAAATTCAAACGATCATTCGTCCAAATCGAAATCAAATAAAACGTTTTATCTTAAGGCCAATACAATAAAATCGAAGGCATACGAATTGCTAAATATTTAACCCTAAAATTGGGTATTTCGAATCGTAATGTCCGATATTTATTATTATTATGGACATTGTGTATACAGCTTTATTGTATGTCCACGGCGTATTGTTGAAAAGGATAATATACCGTAAATAGCCGTCAGAATGATGCCTCAATTGCAACAACACTGTTCGACGTTGAAAGGTAATACAATTCAGCTTAATTAAACAAAATATGTATAATAAAGATATTAACTAGTTATGTATATTAATATATAGAAGAGTTGGTTTGAACCCACAAATCTTAGGAAATACTAAAACGTTTTTAAAAGATTTTTCACTAATAAGAAGCTACATTGCTCCCCAGTGCTTCCGGGATAAAAGTCCCGCTTTACATTTTCTTGGGATAAAAGTAGTCTATGTCCTTCCCAGGATCTCAAACTAAATTTCATCCAAATACGTTTGTTAGTTTTGATTTTATCACGTTCAGACAGGCAAACAGATCCGGCGGGCGACTTTGTATCATAGTATGTAATATTGCAACATTTTGGGAGGTTTTCAGTTAAAGACTCTTTTAAAATGTATTAAATTTGATAATCAAAGTATCCGAAATAATCTTTCTTGATCATTTACATGAACATTTTTATATTAAATGATAAAATAATTAAATCCGGACACTGTAATAGCTAAGCAAATGCTAAGCTAAATAAGGTCTTATTGTAACAATAAAAGAAATGTAATACTTAGGAATGTGATATTTAATAAGTATTTTAAATTATGAACCAATTCGTGTTACAAAACTAGTTAACTGTATAAAAATTAATCCTGGTATCGTTTTATAACCTCACAATGACATTTAGTACACCTTAAAAATGCACATAAAATGTTATGTCTCACACTTATTTTACGTTCGTTACAATGTTGCTGTGTATAATTGAGAAATCTCATCATAAGGCAGTTATTAAACTTAAATTAATGTTACGCTATATTTCCGTGGCATAGACGCTACACCTCCAAATGTGAAGGCTTCGATGAATCAAGACTGAAACGATTACAACTACGAATTTGACATATTTTACACTATTGAAAAAAGAACAAGTAGTAGCAACATAATCTATTTTGAAGCGCAAACGCCTTAATTACCTACTATTTAACATCTGTTCACTCTTCGTCTAATCGTCCGATTTTTTAATACTTCCTCAACAAAAGTTGTCCAAGATAATCTAGCAATAAGACCCTCTTTTAACTTTCCCTTAGATTAAAATAATCATAATTAATTATTCGTATAAAACCTAGAATATATTCGCCTTAACTCAATTAGAACAAGACCATTAGGTGCTCTGTGTATTGTAATTAAGGCCGCTTTATTATTATTGACGGGCGAGTAAATTATCGCTCGGATACAGATGTCTGCAGAATCCGCGCCTTAAATTATACCTCTTGGCTGTATGTGTGGGCCGTTATTACTCACGCTACTTTGATAATATTCCAAGGGTTAGTTTGAGAGGAGTCGACAGACGTATCAAGAGAGAATAGGGTCTGCTCAGTTTCTATCAAACACATTTTGGCATTGTGTTGCAGGTGGTAGGTATAATACTTAGTATTGGTCGACTTCGAACGCAGACTTCGACGCCTCTGTTAGGTTTGAGGTCCTACAACATATTCTAATGGTAATATATTAAAAACCAGGAAGTACTACGAGACAAGGTTAGTCTGGTGTCGAGTGCTTTTCAAATTTTAGGTACTATGTAATACTGTTTTAGAAAGTAAATATAATTTGTAAGACTGGTAGAATTTAGGAAAGATCATAATCAATATCCCTAAACGGCAAATCCGAGGCCATTCTTGTCCTTCGTTTGCATACAGAAGTCGGCGCTGGGTATTTATAGTTGAGGAAAACGTATCTAAAAATAAAAACGTCAATAGTCATCAACTCTACACGGTAGTCTATCAAGCACAGGATGCCCAGTCCTTCCTACAAGCATAATTGCCGAGTCTGCAATTACTTGGCTAACGGTCCCGTACTGATCCAGATATCAGGCATGGAGTTGGGGGACTACTGTGGGTAAGTCCCCCAAGATGAAGATTAAACTAAAACCTGCAATAAGTTTGTATATTCAGATAAATCAATATAATTTGTCATTTTTTCGGGGTGAACAGCGGCGATAGCCTAGTTGGGTGTGGAACGGACTGCCAAGACAAATGTCCGCAGGTTCAAATACCAAGGGCACACACCTCTGACTTTTTTAAAATCATGTGTGTATTCTTTGTGAATTTATCGTTCGCTTTAACGGTGAAGGAAAACATCGTGAGGAAACCTGCACATCTGAGAAGTTCTCTATAGAAATTTCGAAGGTGTGTGAAGTCTACCAATCCGCACTAGGCCAGCGTGGTGGACTAAGGCCTAATCCCCCTAAGTAGTAGAGGAGGCCCGTGCTCAGCAGTGGGCAAGTATATATAATACAGGGCTGATATTATATTATTATATTTTTCGGGTAGTGTTTAGCACATAATAAGTATATTATATTTTTTTGAAAAATTTAAAAGTTCTTTACCGGTTCTGCCCATTATTTCCTAGTATCAAAATCGAAAGAGTATATTTCTCTTTCCATCACTCACTAATGTTGCGCAAAGAAAACACTATTAATGACCTGTCGTGAATAGCTAACAGATTTGTTCGATATAATATTATTTTATAATTGATGATAATATACACCACACGCCGCGGTGCAATTTTTCAAAATATATTTTCTTCGAGTAATGCATCTCGAAAATGCCATATTACTAAATTATTAAGTTTTTTATCATCCATTACAGGTTAATAAAAGCAAATGAATTGTAATTGCATCAAAAATGAATTTGCCCCCAATACAGTCTCCTAAATCCTTCCCCGCGTCGACAAACGTATCAAGCGAGATCATTTAATACAGGTAGCTTAATATCTGATTGAAATGTTACTTAGCTGGGAACAGGATGTGTCTAAATTGAATAAATGTTCGACATAGTAATACATTATTTAGTTCGCCGGCGGGCTTATTTACATTAATCGCCATATTTCAAATTAAGGTCCCGAATTACGTGTGGGTGTGTGAATTGTTAATTAATAGTTAAGAGATATAAAGTAGACCAATCAGAATTTGAAATAGACCTTTTTGCTCGTAAAATATAAGCACTTAAGCTTTATAAATAGTGATTGCTTACAAACTAAATCATGACTTATGATTACTTTTTATGTTTCTAAAGACTAATATTGCTGGTGGTAGGATATATTTTATATCCGCCTAGATACCGACCATCTGACGCAAGGTGTTAAAATCCGCCATAGTAGCCCACGTAAGTGTCGGCGTTCGGGAACAGCCTGTGTATATCCGGTTCCAAAAGGCCAGCATAATTGTGTCGACTGTCAAGGAATAATCATCTCTCGTCAGTCGACATTCTATTGGACCCCCCTCCACTTACATGTGCATCGAACATGTCACGATTAAAACCTTATGTCCTTATATTCCACAAAATCTTTGATCCCACAATACACGACAGAGATTAACGAGTCACAAACATTTGTTTATCTCCGACTCTTTGTTCTGCCAATTTAAAATTCGTTTTGCAATCAGCTGCAAAATTTGGTTAATATCTTACATTACACACATCAAATCTTTATCCCCTAAGGGTACGCAGAGGCGCAACTAGGATTCTTCTCGCTAATTGTGTTTAGTCCCAAGATGCAATAAAGTCGAGATTATGGCCATATCGGGCATATATTCCAAATTCGGACTAATACTAGACAAAAAAAAGAATATCACTGCTCAACACGGGATTCGAACCTGGGTCTTCAGAGTGGTGAGGGACCACGAAATGCCAAGGCAATATTTCCTTTGTTTCCAAAATAATATTCCAATACCAACATCTGTCCCATACTGGAAAATGAATCCTTGACCCCTCATCATTTCTTAGCATAAGTATAAAGATACTTCCAAAGTTCATAAAGTATGGAATGTACCACCTTGCACTTATATCGGAATGTGCCAAAACTGGCGCAAAAGCGATCATCTGCCTCGAATATTATTGTTTAAAATACTTCGAATACTTTTTGAAAGAGCAGATGTCCATACATTTGTTTTGAAATGATGTTTAAGACTATATTGTTTTCGCACCTTCGCTGGTGTGAATTTATCCCGGAATAAAATCAATCAAAATAAAACTACGAAAATGATTTCTATTAGAAAAATAATTTCTTTAATTATGAAGAAAATTACGTTCGCGAGGGCTAACTTATTATATAAGTAAACTTTTTTTTTATAAAAGCAATAATTCATTCACAAAATTTTTGCGTTCTTCTGTATTATTCTTTAAGATTACAAATGTTTAGAATAAAAAGGTATTGTTAAGTAATAATTAAAAGTCGTCAATCCAAACCATTGCCGATTAGTTACTTCAATATAAAAAGTAAAAATCACATCTGCTATAATAACACAATAGCAAAGAAACAAGCCGCATGCGCAATGCAATGATTGATGACAGCTGATCACGTGACTAACCTTTCGTGTATTAACGACGGCATAAAATTTTCCACANCATTTTAACAGCAATGCGGATTTCCCTAGCGTGTGGCGCCTACTTTTTAAAGGAATTAAATATTTCTACGATTAGGTGCAATGTAATGTTATAAAACAAAAGCAGAAAGTGAATTCGTAACTAGAATAAATTTATGGTTGACAGTTGATTTATAACCGCTTTCTCTTGGTCTAATATAACTTGCCCATTTTTATAAAGAAACTGAGTCTTTTAGAATCGTTACAAATGACTTGGAGGTAAAGTTTGTAAGTATAAAATAGACGTGATCTACAATTGGTATGAATTTGAAATTTTTTTCATCGAAGGAAGATACATCGTGCTTTCGCCATATAGGCTATTTTTCCTCGGAAACGGACTTCCAACGCCCCATATTTCAGACGAATGCTAGTTTAGGTACTATAAATTCAGAAGTTGTTAGACTAAGTAACAAAGAACGCATTCAATTAAACCCGTAACATGTACAAAAAAATCCATGAATACAAAATCATGTACGAAACAAAAATAATTAATTAAAGTGACCCATAATAAATTAAACACCCAACCTGAACACAATATGTTCGCCCCTAATGTTAACAATGGGGACGAAATGGTGACCTTAATACCGTGCCCTTTGGGTGGGATCAGACGACCTATTTCAAACCCCATAACCTATTTAGGGTGACCATTAACATCTTTTCCCTTCTTTTACACGCGATCCACTATTTAACTCGGATTTTAATTGGTATTTCACGACGTCATCCATTAATAAGAGAATATAAAATTAAATCGAGAATTGACCTAACCATTGTGTATGTATTGTTAAATGGCAAAGCTGCCCGCCCGTAACCCGCTTGAGTTTATTTAAAATAATAGCTAAACACCTAAAACGGTGTCATTGATGTTTTGTATGACTGTATTCAAAAGCATAATAAGTCAAATTTTCACAATTAATTTACGAATAGTTTGGTCCATGTAACGACCGACATAAAGCCTATATTTCCTTTGAATTTCAGTTACATATTAATCTCTCACAAATTCTTTCCATTTTGGTTACGTAAAATACACGTAGTAAAAACAATATCAAACCATTTCACCCACGTAAGCCCCATTTTCTTTAACAACCTGATTTTCCAACACGAACAGTAAGAAAACACAACCCAAAAACACGTCAAACGCGTGTAATAAAGCATTAACATGATTTACACTCCGTGGTTTGTTTTTCAAACAACGTTACCATGGCAACGGAAGTACAAACTTTACCGTGCACACAATATTCAACCTTAAACATTTGTCGGAACGTCTAATGTCCAACAAATTCATGGTGACAGTGATATGTTATGCCGAGTAACAAAGGAAGGCATGTATGGCTGGGAAATGTTAAAAGCTTGCGTGATTCGACTGATATAAATGATGCATTTGATAATAGAAAGCCCAAAATACTCTTTCATTTATTTTTTAATTAATTAAGGATATTTCTAATCTTCAGTATACAAAATTACCTAGTTTAGAGAGGTAAATTTTGGACATGCGGCCTCCACCTCCCTCGACCCTATGCTATGTTGAGTATTCGTTGCTAAGCAATAGAAAGCAAATATAGTTGTCATTACCATAAAAGCTTGGGTGACGGAGCTTTTATAATTCATGGGGTTTGTATCAGGAAATCACCGATTGAGGGTAAATAAATGGAAGCCGTGAAAGTAAGTTATTGATGGCTTTAACCATTTTGTTTAGTCATTTACTAGTGTTTTTTAATGTGGCCTTTTTTAAAGTTCTATCGAAAGTAAAGATATGGACATTAATTTTGTCATTAACCTGAAAGCGAAGAACATACTGTTTTATAAGTAATGATAGTTCTATATTGTTCTGGATGTATCTCGAAACACAAAATAGCTCTTCATTGATCCTCAAATATAGCAGTTCAACAATAGACAATTTCTTTAAAGCATTAATACATTCCTGCTATCACTAGGAGTCGTGAGAAACTAATATTTCTTCAAAATGATGACTATGATTGCTGAAGATTCCCCCACGAGAAACATACAGAACAATGAATATTTCATCATCTACGAGAATTAGTTAATAGAAACATTCTGTTTCCAATGCAGACGGTTTGGCGTGAACGAAAGCAATTAACATAATACATATACATGTGAGGCTTGGAATGTTCTAGACGCGTTTGTCTATCCAGAATTAGGAGCTGTGGTATACGATGTACCCTTCTCGGCCGCTGTCTTTAAAATCAAACATAACATGTTTAATTGAGGATATTAGTACTTGAGCCAATGTTTCTAAAAATATTTCTCAACCATAGATTAAGAAGCTAGGGTATGGCATGGGATTTAATACTTTATCGAAAGCTAGATACTTCGATCTAAGATCGTAATAAGATCTTTTGCTGTAAATCGCGGTGAATTTTTCGCTCATGTTAAAAGCAAAATCTACCCTTCTTCATATGTGGATTCATAAATATTACTTGTATTATTTATTTTCAAATAGAAATTCAGTGCAATATTGTTTTGTTACAGATTCTGAAGTCTATCGATGTTGTCAACATATGAGGTGGGTTATTTGAAATTGTGAAGTTTCTTTAATAAATAATTAAGTTAGTATCGAACTTTCTAGTAACTAGAAGAAAAATATTTTTTAATTAAGAAAACTAGAAACGTGATTATTAGTGGAAAATGGTTTAAAAAGCAATGGAAGATTAATAGAAAAATATTGTATAGATGAATGGAGGTAGTAATGGGTCATTTCTTTTAAAGGAAAGATATTAAATAGATTCTATAAATATCTGCCGGTTCAAGATTGATTGAATTTTGTGTAGCTATAAGATTAACGGATACCCGCAAAAATATTGCACCCAATAAAAAATCAATGTTGCCAACGCTCAAGTAAAAACCTCGTGACAGTTTTGGTAGTTAGTCACGGTGAGCCGGCGGTTCGCCGCAAATCACCGTATCATCTCGGTGTTACCGTTAATCGTAATCACAGTAATGCCAAGCTGTGATGTGGTTTGACAAACATTTTCACAAGTCATTGCTATGATGGCTGTCAACCAGAATTTGGCGGCACTGCCGATTTTGCCATTTTACTAGCCGCTAAATTAAGTACATTTGGTTTTCGCGACATAATCGGCTTAGTACGTGTATATAAAACAGAAAACTATGTTCATCAACATACAGTTGTTTTTTAAAGTTTATAGCGCAATATGCAGGGCTGTCTTCATAGGTGGGTGCAAGGGGGTAGCATGTCAATCGCTTAGTTTTTGGTGGCAAGACCCAAGCTTAACTTCGTGCCCCAGTCCACGTTGCAGTCAATACAACCCTGATAATGTGAATAGTATTTACTGTAATAAGCTAATTTACAAATTCATTATAAACTACTCGATTCCAGATGTTCCCACTGGGAGTTAAGTTTTATTTCATTTGATTGTAATATTTATTTAATACACAAAATCACACTAAAATTACATTAAAGTAATACTGATTTAGCTGTATCCTTATTTCTATTTTGATACGGTGAACGTATTTCATTAGACTTATCTAAATTATTATCGGACTTAATTTACTCATGAAGGATCTGTAATACTAGACTATATTAGCTTACTAACATTTTATTGTATATGCCTAACTGACTAATAATCTTACTTACTGCTTTAACTGACTAATTTTACTTATAGTTTTAACTGTCTAATCATTTTACTTACCTGCTACTTTAACTGACTAACAAATTTACTTATTACTTCAACTAACAATTTCACTCATTACTTCAACTAAAAATTTTACTTATAACTTCAACTAACAATTTTACTTATTACTTCAACTACCAATTTTACTTACTGCTTTAACTGAGTAACAATTTAACTTACTACTTTGCTCATTTACTAACTCATTTACCAATTAAGATTGTTAATGTGACTAATAAATGTCAGAGTACAAATTTTAAAGACTAATTAATCAGTAACGAGATGAATGCCTAATTTTTTTTTTGTTTTTTATTATCGCTTTCATTGGAATGATAGAAGATATCGTGAGAAAATGTACATACATTTAGGTTTAGGTTAAAAATTACGAAGTTGTATGAAATTAAATCATTTTCAAAGTACGTACATAATATGCTAGCGTGTTGGAGAAGACCTAACTCATTTAATGTTGTTTTGTCAACACAACAGTGGGCCGACGTAAAATAGATACGATTTTATAATTTTAAAAAATATTTTTTTGTATAATAATTTTACATCTTAAACTCAATATCTCAAGAAGCATCGAAGACCGAAGACTAGAAGACAAGTGACCATGCTGGACCTTGGCACTGGGAGAATTCACAGGAGTTGGTTATCATACCCGTGAATTTCCCGATGCCTCAGTTTAGTGTGGTCAATATAAAGGAAGTTGAAGACAAGAATGTAAGAAAATCAGACATGAATACTACCATAATTTCTGCTACATCGAGACATTATTTTCGCGTAATTTTTTAATTACTAGTGCCGCTATTTTGCCTTATGTAAAAATATTTCTTTGACGACATACTTTAAGTTCAAATCATGTTGTAATTTTATATTAAAGTTTTGTTATGTATTATCATTTATATGAAAAACTTTACGTTCTATGAATCATTTAATTGTGCTAACATTGATATCGCTTTTTACATCCGGACAGACTTCCCATCTCATTGTTATAAGAAACGGCTAATTCCCTAGGGTAGATGTATGGGGCAAGTCAAAAGAACTGTGTTGAAATTATTTTAATTTAAGTATTACTATGTTTAAAGTTTTTTTGATATAACAGGGATATTAATATATAGAAAACTAATTAATTATACGTGGTAGCTAGTGGTAATAAATATTAAGACTTACATACTAAAATGTAACATATTATGTCTAGTAACTTACTTTTACTACGAAGATATTGACAGCTCTTGCGTGCACCGAGCGAGTGATTCCACTCGTGGCTCTCGTATTGTAAAATCTCTTACATTTTTTGTAACTATTGATGTAGATCTATAAACAAAACTGCATTTGATCCCATATAAAGCACCACATTAAGTGTTTATTAGTCAATTAATAAAAAATATATCAGTATCATTTTGAAATAAAAAAATATGCCTATTATATATTCTGTCTCATAATGATAGGCTTGCCCTTATCTCATCAAGCGAAAAGTGGTTGCACCTCTACCTAGCTCTTCGTGGCTAAAGGCGATATTAATATTCGCTTTTTGTTCTGGATTAAAAAGTGTCGCTCGCGTCCATAACTTGCGCCATTTAAGAATTAAGATGGAACAGTTACCGCGGTATTGTTACTGATTTACTGTTTATAATCATCGGTTATGCACTCGTAATCCATATGTAATAGATGAGCATTCCTTCGTGTAACGGTTGTTTATTGTTCAAACAATCAACACTGCGGAATTGTGTTGTTAAATTTTATTATGTGAAAAGTGCTTTTGATTTTGATATATTTATGATGATATATTAGTTTAGAGCTTGTAGTAAAAATTGTGTGACTAGATATGACTAACGGGGGTAGAAATAAGTCAAGCAGTAGCAATAATCTTCTTTATTAGTCCTTGCGAGGGGCCATACTGATCTTATGACCTGAGTACTTATACTGAAAATAGGACCTCTATTTCAATTTAGCTATTCTGGTTATCGACCAATCTAGTGATTGCCTCTTCCCATAGGTATTTTAATGATATGACGACCTGTGAACCTGTCGACACATGGGGTCCGAATTGTAATCCCATGCATTTCGCAAATTCGGCGAATTGAAAATAAATGAATGTGTACAGAACCATACCTAGGATTCTGGTAACCTTACTTAGCCCATAGAGTCAAGATAGGGAAGTGAACGTATCGATATCGATAAAAAATCCTGTCGTCGACCAAGCTTAAGTTTTGTGCGCACACTGTATGAGACAATGCTGGGACCCACCTATCATTATATCTAAGTACGCAATTAAGTACTGTTGTTAGATAAGGGCTTTAATGACGTTATAATGTTGTTTGTCTGGCTAATAGAGGTGACTACTTCTAATTTTGCTATTTTACAACAATTTTCAGTATTTTTGTGAATTTGTACCGTGTGTCGACGACAACTAAATAAAAATACAAAGATTACAATATGCTTGTTTCAAAAGTGTAGTGTAATGTTAGGTTTAGATTTGACCGTGATGTGAAATATTATTTTATGACACAACATACAAAAGCGTTTATTACGTTCCTAACTTTAATATTTATAATTACACATTTCATACTGTAGTAAAATTATAAAACGTACCATAATTATTAAATGTTAAACATAAAACACTCAGTTATGTTCAAACCACTTTATAAATCACCTAAAATGGCGGGAAAAAAGTGAATATCGATGAATTAAAGTGTTATTATGTAAAATCTAAGGTTAGTTCGGAATCAGTTCCAAGAACTCGTTGGTGGGAGTAATTTAGCTCGTGCCAGCAGACCTATAATTTCGATGCCGCCGTTTCTTAGAACGTTTCGTGTTAGAAGTTGAATTGTTTAATAGGTAGGCGCCAAGTCTGGTAGCTTTGTTACAAATTGGCTACATTACTCGCTAAGGGTTCTTTTGTTATTAGTACTGAGTATATACTAAGTTTTATATTGTATATTATGAAGAAAGAGACTGTCAAAGGATAAAAGTAGTTTAAAAAAAAAGGTTACATATTACCTTTACTTTTAATGTAGAAAACCTCTAGACTACATGCAGATGTTCTAGATGTGCTACATGTTTAAGCTAACTTTGTTAACTTTACTTATATTTTCGTATCTATTAATTACATCTGAAAATTTTATGTTCACATGGGTAGAGTGTAGTTCGCGTGTTTCTTTTCTAGTGTTTTTAGTAAGAATGTTACTTACTAAATATACGACCAACACAAAGTAATAAAGCCTTCTTACGTACCTATTTGTTTTAACCTACCTACATAAGTAGTATCTTTACTCTTACTTTTAAAGACTTTCCGGAATAACATATAATTAAAGTAAAATTAAAGCCACTGACAGAAAGACAACTAAGAAGTTACAATAACTTACTGCGGAGGATCTTTAGAAGCCAGTTGCGTGATGTTGAAAGCAATTATTTATTTTATTTAATCTACAAACTGCTTTACTTTTATTAAATCAAGAGTAATTTAGTCCGAAAGGATGCATCTGCTACCGATACTCGGCCCATTTTTATCCGCAAAGATTATAAACCTGCATTTCTTTGTTTACAAGGCTTGTTATTTATTTTTTGTAAGACTACACACAGATGTGATAGTTGGACAACAATCAATTCGTCTTAGTTGTGAGGGGAAAGAAATGTTTGTAACGCTTCATAATAGATATTTTGTTTGAAAACTATTTTATTTCGTTTCTAAACCTATCAAATTTAATTACATCATAAATTTATTATTTACCCACATCAATAACGTAACCTAATTTTAAACTAGTCGAGGTTATTCAAATTCATATAGTTACTTTATTATTGTTCACGCAGGATAAGAGTTTTACGTAAAATAATTCTTTTTTGGAATTAATTATATTTTACGAAAATGACAATTTCTTTTTAAAATTTTCGTAAATGTGGTCCATGCTTTTACCATAATTTTTACCCAATATGTTGGTACTTTTGCTGGTGGATCTTAACGGTCGTGTGTGGTGGATAATTTCGCACGTCCTTGCATGCTAGCGGCTGCGCGGCTCCTGTTATTACGCGGCACTGAGTAAGGGCTCCTGATAATTTACCTGTTACCCGCTCAGTGATGAGATTACATGCTTTCAATTAATTCTATCGAGTTTATTTCAGATAGTATTTTTTGTCTAGGCAAATCACGGTATGTGATGAACTGGATAAAATATAGGTACATCGATCGGCTTACGATTGCCTATAACAGGTTTTTTGAAAGGAATTTATAGTATTATATGATGCTTAGGTTATTTTTTAAATACTTTATTTGATACATAACATTTTCAATAACAAGTGGTGATTTTCAGTGTTACCTACATTATATTATGGTCCGTGCTAAGCTCTTAAATATATAAACATAACTCTAATAATGTATGAGGCTTTTTCTGCTAACTGTCAACTACAATATAACCATTCAAGATATGTCTTCTAAATTTAATATTAAATCTTTTAATATCAGAATTAAAATATTGGAATAACGAGAATAAATTGATAAATAGTCCAATAACTGATGACCAATTTAATACACTAACAAAAATCGCATAGAAATTTGATATGATGTAACAATTTATTAAAAATTACGTTGATAAGCATTTTCATCGATAGTGTATCGTGCACTTCTCTAGCTGTCACCTAACAGCCAATCAGCGGGGGGCGGCGCGCGAACAGCAGTACGCCTATAATACACTCGGACACTACTTCATTTAAATTTGTCTGTTGACGTTTGAAATACACAATTTCCCGTTAAAATATACAGAAAAGTCTATGAACAGCTGCTGAAGCTAATGACTGTTGGAACGGGTTTTAGAATAGACATGGCAGCCCTGACGATAAACATAAAGCGGATTTTCTTCTTTTCCTAATTGAACTATTTAGATACCGTCATTCCGTACATTCATAATACATGTACTAGCGTTCTTTATTTGTTCTATGGACTGTCATCATTATAATGTGTTCTTAGGATCATTCTTCATAGACCTACAATGATCTTTTACATTCGGCCGCTGAAATTAGAGAGAAATTTGAAATTGTAGAGAGTAAAAGATTGTAAATCGATCGTCTTTCGTCCTGCAGTCTAGTATAGTTTGGCTTTACAAGCAAAGAAATGTACAGAACCTTGAGGCAACCGATAAAACTTATTTAGGCGATGTTGCGCGAAAATATTATAAGCACAACCAATTAACACCGTTAACACATTCAACATAAACTAATAGTTTCTTTCCGTCTCCTTTTGCATTAGTATAAAAACGCTATCTCATTTCCAC